>NW_022437084.1:1396651-1406934 GCF_009761245.1 Sapajus apella | reverse complement strand
GTTCTGGAGCTGGCAGGGGTCCCATCCTCATTTCTAGGAGGGCCTACTCTCCTCAGCCCCTCCCCCAGCCCCTTAAATTCCGTAACACTTGTGTCTGTCTCTGGGCCCGGGCAGCCCCACGCCTGGACCACGTGGTGACTCAGGAGGCTGCCTGTGACTGCTCCTGCAGCCTCAGCCTTCCTCCGCCTGGGCACCCGCCTCGGCTGGCTCTTTGAGCTGGTGCTTGGGCCGGGTCTCTCTCTGCACATGGGGATGCACTGTCTCTGCACCTGCCTCTCAATCTACACAGCGTCTCTCCCCAGGAGCCGTTCTGTTTCCTGAACTGTTCCTGTTAACTGCGGGCCTCCCTGCTTTGAGCTGAATGCCTTGGGGAGCCTTCCTGGCCTCCTCTGCCATGGTTCAGGCTCTGCATCCACACAAGAAGCCCCTCTTTTTTTAAATTTTATTTTTACATTTTGTTTTTTTGTTTTTGTTTTCTTTTTTGAGATGATGTCTCGCTCTTTAGCCCAGGCTGGAGTGAAGCGGCGTGATCTCGGCTCACTGCAGCCTCCACCTCCCAAGTTCAAGCAATTCTCCTGCCTCAGCCTCCCGAGTAGCTGGGATTACATGACCACTCCCCACCACCACCACGCCCGGCTAATTTTTTGTATTTTTACAAAAAATACAAAACATGGTTTCACCATGTTGGCCAGGCTGGTCTCAAACTCCCAACCTCAAATCATTCACCTGCCTTGGCCTCCCAAAGTGCAAAGATTACAGGTGTGAGCCACCGTGACCAGCAAGAGCCCCCTCTTTTAAGAAAGGATTCTCTTGGGACCCAGAGATGAGGTGGCAGGAGGGGGCTGCTCTGTGGTGACGAATCAGCTCTGTATTGGATGTGGCAGTGATTACATGAATCTACACCTGAGCTAAAGACACACATAAGCCCATGCGCACACACGTGCAAAGAAAAGTGTGTGAAAAGTGAGTGTGCAGCGTGGTCTGTAGTCTCGTTAATAGTTTGGTTCCTGTGTGGCTTTGCTGGTTTCCATTCTGGACTAAGTTACACAAGGTATCGCCATGGCGGGAGGGCAGGTGAGGGAGATGCCCCCCCGCACTGCGTGTGTAACCTCTAGGGAGTCTATAATTATCACAAAGGAAAATATTAAAAATAAAACAGAATTTCCTAGTAAACACAAGGTCTCCCTCTTCCTAAACAGTCCACTCTGCCTAAGCAGAAGGCCTTGGTGAACCCACAGGAGCCCAGGGATGGCTCCTTCATGCCACCCCACCCCAGGGTTCCAAGGGTGTTCTTTATTGCCTGTAATCCTAGCACTTTGGGAGGTTGAGGCAGGTGGATCATCTGAGGTCAGGAGTTCGAGACCAGCCTGGCCAGGTTTCTTTTTTATTTTCTTTTTTTAATAGGGTCTCGCTGTGTTGCCCAGGCTGGAGTGCAGTGGCGCAATCACAGCTCACTGAAGCCTTGAATTCCTCGGCTCAAGCAATCCTCCCACCTCAGCCTCCTGAGTGGCTGGGACTACGTGCCGGCTACCACAGCCAGTTAATTTTTGTATTTTTGTATTTTTTTTTTTTTTTTGAGACGGAGTTTCACTCATGTTACCCAGGCTGGAGTGCAATGGCGCGATCTCGGCTCACCACAACCTCCGCCTCCTGGGTTCAGGCAATTCTCCTGCCTCAGCCTCCTGAGTAGCTGGGATTACAGGCACGCACCACCATGCCCAGCTAATTTTTTGTAGTTTTAGTAGAGACGGGGTTTCACCATGTTGACCAGGATGGTCTCGATCTCTTGACCTCGTGATCCACCCGCCTCGGCCTCCCAAAGTGCTGGGATTACAGGCTTGAGCCACCGCGCCCGGCCAATTTTTGTATTTTTTTGTAGAGACGGGGGTCTCATGATGTAGCCCAGGTTGGTCTCCAACTCCAGGGTTCAAGCGATTTGTCTGTCTTGGCCTCCCCAAGTGCTGGGATTATAGGCTTGAGCCACTGTGTCCAGACAGAATTTTTTTTTTAAAATGAGGCAGTGGTGGAGGGTGGGTCAGATACCTCTGGAAGGAAGACAGGTGACGGGTGATTTTGGAGAGAAAGGTTCTTGGTGGTGTGGTAGGGGTGGAAGCTGGGTGGAGAGCAGGCCGCAGGTGCAGAGAGCTCTTCGCTGTGAGATAAGGGAAGGATGCTTGACATGGCTGTTGATGAGTCCGGATGACACTCGGAACAAAGACAATCACGCACATGTATTCCGTGCTCAGCACAGCCAGGCACTGTGATGAAATCTTTCATTTTCCTTTTCTTCTTTATATGGAGTCTCACTCTGACACCCAGGCTGGAGTGCAGTGGCGCGATCTCGGCTCACTGTAACCTCCGCCCCTCAGGTTCAAGTGATTCTCCTGTCTCAGCCTCCCGAGTAGCTGGGACTACAGGCACGCGTCACCACGCCCCACTAATTTTTGTGTTTTTAGTAGAGACGGGGTTTCACCATGTTGGCCAAGCGGCTGGTTTCCAACTCCTGACTTCAGGTGATCCACCCGCCTCGGCCTCCCAAAGTGCTAGGAATCCAGATGTGGGCTACCACGCCTGTCAGATGAGCCCCTTTTTAAAATGTTTAAACTTTAGGGAAACGTAAACTTTTTATTGTTGTAAAATAAACGTAGCATAGAATCCACCATTGAACCGTTTTTAGGTGCAGTTCAGTGGGATTAAGCGCATTCACATTGTTGTGTAGCCATCACTCCCCTCTAACTCCCCCAGGTGTTTTCATATCCCTAAATTCTGTACCCACTAAATGATAACTCCCTGCTTCTCCCTCCCCCAGCCCCTGGCAACAATTCTACTTTCTATGTCTATGAATTTGACTATTCTAGGTACCTTGCATAATAGGAATCAGATTTTTTTTTTTTTTTTTTTAAGAGATAGGTCTTACTCAGTCACCCAGGCTGGAGTGCAGTGGTACAGTCACAGATCACTGCAGCCACAACCTCCTGGGCTCAAGCGATCCTCCCCCTTCAGACTCCTGAGTAGTTGGGACTACAGGTGTGCACCACCATGCCCAGCTAGTTAAAAAAATTTTTTTTTTTTTAGAGATGGGCTCTCACTATGCTGCCCAGGCTGGTCTTGAACTCCTGGCTCAAGTGATCCTCCTCCCACCTCAGCCTCTCAATGTGTTGAGACTACAGGTGTGAGCCACTGCACCTGGCCAAAAGGAATCATATACATATTTGTCCTCTTGTGAGGGGTGTATTTTACTTAACCCAGTGTTCTCAGCAGTCATCCACATTGTAGCATGTGCCAGAATTTCTTTCCTTTCTTAAGGCTGAATGTTATTCCACTGTGTGTATAGACCGCATTCTGATTAACCAGCCATTCTTTATCTGGGGTAGCGCCTTCCCTCTTTCTTTTCCTCCCTCTTTCCTTCATCCCTCCATCTTCTCTCACCTGCCTTCCTTTTCTCTCCCCACTCTCTTTTAAGCAAATATTTATCAAGCACCTATTATGTACACCCTCATAGTTCTAGGGTCTACAGCCATGAACACAATAGATACCCCTTCCAAAAAAATCCCTGCCCTACTGATGTTTATATTCTGGAGGAAAAAGAAAGTAAATCAACACAATATATGACATTACGAGTTATGAGGGTCTATGAAAAGGTGGCAGCAAGGGCCTCCCTGCAATGGAAGGGGGTCTGTAGGTCTCGGAACTGCAAGAGGGCCAGTGGGGGGTTGAGTGGGCAAGGAAAGAACAGACAATGAGGGCAGTGAGGTCATAGAAAGTCTGGCCTTCTCGAGAGAGGCAGTATCTTGTTCCCATTTTACAGAGAGGGAAACTGAGGCCGAGACAGGAGGTGGCTTGTCCAAGGTCCCACAGCTGGTAGGTGCAGGAGGCAGCAGAGAGACTCCAGGAGTGTCAAAACCTGCGCTCCACACTCTTAACTCTTCTTTCTGCTGTCTCCCAAGGCCACTGTCAAGTTCATTTGCACACTGATGTGTGTGTCCAACACGATTTGAACACATTTCATGTGTTCAAATGAATGAACTCACTGACACCTTCCCCTGGCCATGGGAGAGCTCGTGAGTACCTCCAGTATTGTTAACTCCCCTCATTGTACAGATGGAGGAAGCCAGGATGGAGATGCTCAGCCACTCACCAAGGTTACACAACGCTGAAGGGGGATGCCATGATTTGAGCCCAGGTGGAGAGCTCTTAACCACCTCACGAGATGTTCAAGAACAAAGGAGTGGATGGTGCAACCAGCAGCGTGGTGGGATCGGCCCCAGACATGGGGAAAGACGCCTCTTCCATTGTTTCAGGAAGGAAGGAGGAAAGGGCAGGTCAGGTGTAGGTAGGGTGTGGGTCCGATGGCAGGAAGTCGAGGCTGGTCGGTCCTGTGGTTTCTGTTTCTTCCAGGGAACAGGAAGAAATCTCAAGGGGCCTTGGCGGATGGGGTTGGGAAGGCTGAGGGTGGCGGCGAAGGGGCCCAGGTGACATTGAGGATCGTGTGTTTCAAAGGGTACCCTCTCAGTGGGTGGTGGATTTTTTTTCCTCTAACTTTCTAGATGTAGACAAAGAAAAGGTACCTGCAGGACAGGGGGACGGCGGGAGGAATGCTGGGACTGGGGAGCGGAGGGTTGCCAGGGCAGAGGGGACTCTGGGGCTGGTCTTGAACTCCTGGGCTCGAGTGATCCTCCTCCCACCTTGACCTCTCAGAGTGCTGGGATTGCAGGTGTGAGCCACTGTGCCCGGCCAAAAGGCATCTTGTTATTTTTGTCCTCTTGTGACTGGCTTATTTCACTCAACCTAATGTCCTCAGTAGGTGGAGACAAGGGGGCTTGCTGGGTGGGAGGCTGCCTGAGGAGGGTCAGGCGTCTTTGAGGTGGAAGAACAGGTATGACGCAGACAGCCGTGGCGCTGAGGCACGGGAGGCTGTGGTCAGGGAGTGGGACGTGGGATTTTGTGGTTTCAGAGGTGGAGCCCTTCTGGATGGAGATGGAGGCTGGGTGTGACCGTGGGAACGGATGGCGGGGGAGGTGGTCTCTGGCCACGTGGAGGTAGCGAGATTCAGAAACTGGGGCTCCTCTCTCGAGAAGCTTCCCACTCCTGTGTCAGCCCATGCCTGTCTCCGTGTCCACTTATAGCAGCAATCGGGCAGGTCACCAAGGGCTTCACATACATCCTCACACTGAATCCTCATGAAAGCCCTGTGGGGCGAGGGACTCTCATTGGTACCATGTTATAGATGAAGAAAGCAAGCCTTAAGATAAGTAACTTGGGCAAGTGGCAGAGCCAGGCCTCGAACCCAGATCATTTGGCTGTTAAACACTACGCCACTCTGTCTGCAAATCTGTTTCCATGTCAGCAAGGGCGGAGAATTCTGTTTGCCTCGTTCCTTGATGGGTCCCCAGCTCCTAGAACAGCCTGGTGTGAGTGTGCACACAGTGAGTGCTTGTGGGATGAGCGGACGGACCCCCACCTCTGTCTTCCCTCAGGTCCTGGAAGGGCTGGGATTTGAACCTCAGCCAGCATGACTTGATGCCTCCCTGCTTCTGATCTCATGTGTGTCACTGATTATCCAAACTCTCTTCGGGTAACCCTCACAGGTGCCTCTTCAAATGCACCAGCTCCGATTCAGTTAGCTTGGCGGCAGCTCTCAGACGTCTCTCAGATGTTTCCGAGCCAGCACTGAAAAGTGCTTTGCGCCAGGCAGCCTCTGTGTGCAAACCTGGGGGCCCCTGATGCTCGGCTGATGGACAGTGAACATTCCTGCCCCCATCCCACTTCTATTCCCTCCCATTTATTTCTGTTTAAGCTCCACGGTGTGCCCCAGCCTTCCCCGTGTCTCCTCTAAGTTGGCATCCTCTCCCTAGGTGCTTGGGTCAAAGCTGGGAGCGTCTTTGATTCCTCCCTCGCTCTCACCTCCCATGTTGGCAGCTCCTGTCACTCAGCTCCAAAATACACAAAAAAGAATCCACCCGCTAGTCCCCTCTCAGTCACCCTCTTCCAGGTCACCCTTATCCCTCACCTGCACAGATGCAGCAGCATCCTAACTGGTCTTGCTGCTTCCAGCCTCGACCCCCAACCCCTCCTGCCCTCGCCATGCTAAGTCCATTCTCTACTCTGCAGCCAACGTCTTCTTCAAACAGCATCGTGTTAAAACCTGCTTAAAACCCATCTGTGAGTCCCCACTGCAATTATAATAAAACCCAGATGCCTCCAGGGCACTCGGTGTCTGGCTTCTGTCCATCCTTCCAACCTCAGCACCCCATTGTGTACTGTGCCTCTGCCCCCTTGAGCTTCTTCCATTTTCTCGACATGGGAGGTGCCTTCCCACCTAGAGACTGGCGTTTGCTGTTCTTTCTGCCTGGGACACGCTTCCCACCACTCTGCCTGCGATCTTGCTTCAGATCTCAGCTTAAACGTCATCTCCTGACCACCTTCTCTAGAGCTGACCTTCCCTTCCAGTTTCAATCTCAGCTCCTCTGTGGGTTTCCTTCCTCCACCTTATTTTAATCTATAATTGCTTTATGTGTTTGCTCCCTTGTTTATTATTAGGGCTGGTTTTTTTCCTCTCTGTGGTGTTTATCACTGTTGGATGTCTCTCATCTTTTATTTATTTACTTTCTTACTCTTACGTCTTGTCTCATCTGTCTCCCACAACTTGAGTGTGAATGCTGACAGTGCAGGGATTTTCACCGGCTTTATCTGCCCCTGTGCCCTGGCACACAGGAGGTGCTCAGTAAACCTCTGTGGAAAGAAGAGATGTCTCTCACTAGAACTGAGGCTTCGCGGGGGCAGGGACCTTGTTTATCTTGTTGCTGAAGGAGGAAGATTATCTCAGAGCCTGCTCAGAATCTCTGCTTTTCTCTAGAATCTCTGCACTCAATGTCTCCACCTCCTCAGACCTGACAGCGCTCTCCAATTACCCAGCCCTGGGAGAGCGCACAGGTGGAAGAGGGGGAAGCCAGTCTTTCTGAGACTGGACTCCAAATCCCTGTGGGATGCTTCTGACCTGATGGGATGGGACACTGGCGTTTCACAGCTCCACTGCCACCCGTAGCTGTGTTTATGTAGGGGCTGTGTTTACTGAGGCTTTAGGCCACAGCAAAAGTCCCTTTGTTCCCGTGGAGACTAAGGCCTCCTGTTTATCTAAAGGACCATCTGTGTTCACTTGGGCCTCCGGCCTCAGCACCTCCCTGCCCTGGGCCTTCATATTTACTAAGCCCTACTCCTTCAGCAAAAGGATCTCCCGCCTTTACCATGGCCACCTGCATATGTGGCGAACATCTTTATTTTTGTTTTATTTTCTTTTTGAGACAGAGTCTTGCTCTGCTGCCCAGGCTGGAGTGCAATGGTGTGATCTCTGCTCACCACAACCTCTGCCTCCTAGGTTCGAGCGATTATCCTGCCTCAGTCTCCAGAGTAGCTGGGATTACAGGTGCGCACCACCACACCTGGCTAATTTTTCGTATTTTTAATAGAGACAGGGTTTCACCATGTTGGCCAGGCTGGTCTCAAACTCCTGACCTCGTGACCTGCCCGCCTCAGCCTCCCAAAGTGCTGGGATTAGAGGCGTGAGCCAGTGTGCCAGGCCTACATCTTTATTTTTGTTCAGTCTGCTTGCGAGAAACTTGTCTTGGATTTACACTGCCTTTGAGTAAATGCAGGGCTCTTCACTTTTAGGAAACACACCCTCAGCTTTGAGTAGCGTTCCCAGGTCTCGGTGAAAACGTCTTAAATAGCCCTCACGTCTGTTCTCGCCATCCTGACACCCTTGCCATGGCCCCAGTTTTGGCTGCCAGATCCATTCCGGACCTCTGTCCCAGCCTCTCCCTGGGCTCCTGGCTCAGAATCCTCCTACTCCAGTCTTTCCTGGACAGGGCCCTAGAGGCCTCCTTCTGAGACCCAGAGCTGCCCCTGTCGGCTCTAACCCTCCCTAGCACCCCATCACCGCCAGAAGAATTCCAGTGCTTTATGGAGGGCGGGCCACCCCTCCACCATCCTGCACAAGGAGGAGCGGCAAAGCTCGCAGGGACTCAGGGGCTCCTGAGCCTGCAGGCCTCTGTGCCTGCCGTTCTCTCTGCCTCGCACATTTGTCCCCATCACACCCTTTCCTGTGCTCATTCTTACTCATCTCCAGCTTCCGGTTTAAACATTACCTCCTTCAGGAAGCATTCCATGACGCAGCGTGCTGACTTAGAAGCCTCACCTCGGGCCTCCCCTGTGTCCCTCCTAAGCCCCACGGTGGCACGTATCCCTCCAGGTCTTGACTTGCCAGTGTCCCTGCCCACCTCTGCCGTCAGACAGGGAGCCCATTGAGGGCAGGGACCGGGTCTGACTCAGCCGCATTGCCGCACCGCCCTGCGCAGGGCCGCCAGCTCCAAGGAGGTGTCAGGAACTGTTTGCTGCATGAATAAAGGGGTGATCAGTATCCCTCCTTTGCTCAAATATCCTCCATGGCTTCTGCAGTGCTCAGAACCAAAGACAAGCCGAAGTCGCCTCTCCCTCTCACCTCTCCTCCACTTGCTCCCTCTGCTTTCTCCCTCAGTCTCAGAGTTTGCACTGCTGTTTCCTGCCAGGAGCACTTTCCCCTGTTCCCCCCCCGCCCCACCCCACCCTGTGCGCTCTGCCTCACCCTGCACCTTTCCCAGGGGATCTCCTCCTTGAAGGCTTCCCTGTCTCTCCTACTACATATATGCCATTAGCACCATCTGACACTATACAATTGACTTATTTTTCTGGGTTTTTTTGTTTGTTGTCTCTCTCGAGGGCGAGGTTTTGTTCCGTCCACCGCCGTCACCCATCATGTGCTCAAAAATTATTTGTTGAGTGGCTGAATGAACACAAGGGCCTCGAGGTCAAGGAGTGTCCCGTGTGTATACAGGGCCTTAAGATCTCTGCCGACCTGTGTCTCTCACCCTTGAGGAATGGCTCAGAGACCAGCGGGTAGGTGGGCGGAGAGAGCTGAGCTCCCGGTCTGAGCCTGGGAAGGGGAGACCTGGTTTTGCTGTCAATGACAACCTGATGCACAGGTGAGGTCACAGCGACCACTTGTGTCCAGAGCTGAAAAGAGCACCTTCCCCCAGGATTCTTGTTTTGTTTTGTTGAGATGGAGGCTGGCTCTGTCGCCCAGGCTGGAGTGCAGTGGCCAGATCTTGAGATCTCAGCTCACTGCAACCTCCGCTTCCCAGGTTCAAGCCTCAGCCTCCTGGGTAGCTGGGATTACAGGCACCTGCCACCCTACTTGACTAATTTTTGTATTTTTAGTAGAGATGGGGTTCTGTCTCAAACTCCTGACCTCAAGTGATCTGCCTGCCTTGGCCTCCCAAAGTGCTGGGATTTCAGGTGTGAGCCACTGCGCCTGGCACCCCCAGCTCTTCAGAGGCCCCCATGAGGAAGGCTGCAAGCCCAGGCTAAGAGGAATGGCAAGCACTCACTCAATGCCCGGCGCTCTTCTAGGCACTGATACATATTTATTAACAATAATCACCAGGTGGAAGTCCCATTCCTCCCCACACTGTACAGCCGAGGAGCCTGCTCAAGATCACACAGCTTGGTTCCAACCCTCGGGCAGTCTGGGTCTAGGAAGCACAACTGCAAATCTGCACGGTCCAGTAGAGTGCCTGCGGGTCCCAAGGGGCGGCTGAAGTGTGGGGAGTCTGGATTGAGATGGGCTGGAAGTATAACACACACATTGAAATTTGAAAACTTTATATGAAAAAAAAAACATGTACAAAATATCTGGCTTAAGTTTTAACATACTGATTACATATTAAAATGCTAATATTTTGTATAAGTGGGTCAAATACATTTATTAAAATGTCACTTGTGTCCCTTCTCTAGGAGAAAATGTTAAATTATACATACAGTTTGCATTTTCTATTGCAGAGTGCCTTAAACCACAAAAGAAATCCAACCACTGGCCACTCCCCCAAGCAGAGGGAGAAACTCCAATAAACAGAAGGGGAAAGGTCCTTTGCCCAAAGCCACATGGTAAATCACTGGCACAATAGCAATAGGAACCTAGGTCTCTGGCTTCCAACAGGCAGTGGAACCAGCAAAAGGGTCAAGAGCCCTTTCTTTGCAGCCCCTTTCCTGATTGGCTGCAGCGTGGCCCCGGAAACTTACTTTACCTCTCTGGGCTGCAAGTTTATCCTTCATAAAATTGGTGCTGAAGGAACCAACCCAAATGCTCATTGATCAACATGTGAATAAAGAAACTATGATATATATAAAAACTGTGATATATAGATATAGTGTGTCTATATATTATATATATATGTATATATATAAAGACA
>NW_022437084.1:1322460-1396251 GCF_009761245.1 Sapajus apella | reverse complement strand
TTAACAGCATTTGCAATGACCTGGATGAGACTGGAGACTATTATTCTAAGTGAAGTAACTCAGGAATGAAAACCAACCATTGTATGTTCTCACTGATATGTGGGAGCTAAGCTATGAGGATCCAAAGGCTTATAAGAATGATACAATGGATTTTGGGGACTTGTAGGAAGGAGTGAGAGGGGAGTGAGGGATAAAAGACAACAAATATGGTGCAGTGTCTATGGTCAGGTGATGGGTGCACCAAAATCTCACAAATCTCCACTAAAGAACTTACTCATGTGGCCAGGCGCAGTGGCTCACGCCTATAAACCCAGCACTTTGGGAGGCCGAGGCGGGTGGATCACAAGGTCAAGAGATTGAGACCATCTTGGTCTACAGGGTGAAACCCCGTCTCTACTAAAAATACAAAAAATTAGCTGGGCATGGTGGCGCATGCCTGTAATCCCAGCTACTTGGGAGGCCGAGGCAGCAGAATTGCTTGAACCCAGGAGGTGGAGGTTGCAGTGAGCCGAGATTGCGCCATTGCACTCCAGCCTGGGTAACAAGAACGAAACTCCATCTCAAAAAAAAAAAAAAGAAAAAGAACTTACTCATGTAACCAAATACCACCTGTACCCCAATAACTCAGGGAAAAAATAAAATAATACAAAAAATAAACTTTTAGATCCTTCTATGTACCAATTTAAAAAACTCGGTGCTGAAAACCCATTCCTCATGTCATGAGCTAATGAGGAAGGCACACTTGGTACCAGGACAGGCACACAAGCAGCATCCTGCACAACTGAACTCGGTCATCTTGCACCCCCTACAGTGCATTCTCCTTACAGCAGCTGGAGTAGCTTTTAGAAAATGGAAATTGGACCCACTGCTGGGTCCAAAGCCCTCCAAAGACCTACCATCACTCTTAAAATACAAGTCTTTCTCACCAACACAAGGCCATGCATGACCCACCTCTGCTTACTGCCTCATCTCGCCTCTTCCTCACCCACTCTGTTCCCGCCACACTGTAGTTGCTGTTCCCTGCACTTGCAAGTTTATTCCTACCTCCGGGCTTTTGCACTGGCAGTTCCCTCCACCAGGAAAGCTCTTCCCCCAAAGGGCCCCATGATTGGTTTTTGCTTCTGCAGGTCTGCGCATAACATCACTTCCTCCAAGGCCCTTCCTTCCCTGACTCCTATGGAAATGAGCTCTTCCTGTTTCTTTCTCTCACCATCTATAATCTGTAGCCTTCATCACTACCTGACATTATATATTGATGTGCTTACTGTCCACTTCTCCCAGACTGAACTTCATGAGGGCAGGAGCCTTGTCTTCTGTTCACTGCCATGTTCCTAGAACCCAGACGAATGCCTGATGCAAAGGAGGTGCTCATACATGTTTTCAGTGAATAATCCGGTCCTTGCCCTCCAGCCCAAGTTTGGGTGGCCACAGGGTGAGGACAGGACTGAGAAGCAGGGGTTTGGGAGACTACTAAGCCCTGGGTTGAGTGGTGGGAGGACAGAAGTGAGAAGCCTTCTAGGAGGACCCTGGAGGATCTGAGCTGGGCGATGGGAAGAAGGGACATTTCTGACAAGAAGCCAGCCCAGCAAGTCCTGGAGGTGGGAAGGAGAGCACCATCTCCCCAGGGAGCTTGAGACCCTCACAACCTCCCCGTACCTACAGGGCAGCAACCCTGAAACCCAGCGCCCCCTGGTGTGGCCAGACAGTAACATGAACAACCAGGTCTAAGTGCTCACCATTTATTCAGCACCTTCTCTGATCTTCCACTTCCTCCCAGTGGTGCCTTAATTGGGGCGGGGGAGGGGACTGACTCCATTTTCAGAGAAATGGAAGATCAGAGGCTAAGTCACTGACATAGGCTCACACAACCCTGCCTCCAGAGTCCTAGGTTTGGGAGCCCACCCAACCCCTCCTCACCCATGACAGAGATACCAGGAGAGATTCCGGAGGGGATAGGTGGGGGAGGGCCCATTCCATGACCTTCAACCTTTGAGAGCTCTGGAGGGAGCCCTCGATTTGACCCCTTCCGGCTGGCTGTCTTGGGGCCATTTACCGCCTCAGGCTAAAGCCAGTGAGGCCGTGCTGGAGACCAAATGAGAGCGCAGTGCGTGCTGCGCACGAAGCGCTGTAAGGGAGGCAGCATGACGGGGGCTGTGAATGGTGTGTGTCCATCAATTCATGTCACTCTGCTTACCCCACTGTGGGCAAACAGGAAACATCAGGAATCTGGTGCTCAAGGAGGGTCAGGATCATGCTGATCGCGCCCAGAACCAGCAGAGGCACGAGGCAGGTGGTCCCCAACCTACCCCCACTTGCTCGGGAATCACAAGGTGTTCAGCCCCCTTCCCCGTGAGACCCAGGAGTCCACGACCCCAGGCCCTCCTTCCTCAGGTGCAGATGCCTGAGGACCCCAGCCCACTTCCTCTAGGCCTAGCACTCCTCTCAGACCCAGGATGAGCCCCCAGCCCCCTCCTCCCTCAGAGCCAGAAACCCAGCGTGAGACCCTTCCTCCCTGAGACCCCGAAGTCTGGGGGTCCCAGTTTCTTCAGGATTTCAGGTCACCAGGGCCTCGTCCCCCTGCCAACCTCACATGGAAGGCCGGGCAAGGTAATGGGGGTTTATTCACAGTGTCATTTACAGGCAGTCCCCACCCCGGGGGGGGCGTCAGATCCCAGCGGGAGGTCCGGAGTCGCTAGAAGGTGGGGACGGCCTTTGGGGTAGGGGTCTGGGCCGGATCCCCGGGCGTCCCCGGCGTCGCCTGCTCGTCCAGCCCCCGGCGGCCCTTGCCGATGGCCAGGCGGGGCCGGCCGCGGTTCAGGCCGTCCAGGAGCGCGCAGGCCTGGCAGAGCGCGCGGCTGGCCAGAGCCCCGCAGCGGGAGCAGGCGCCGGGGCGCGGGGGCCGAGCGGACGCGGCCAGCGCCAGGCGCTCGGCGGAGTGCACGAGGTCCAGCACCGCCGACGGCCGCGCCGCCTCCAGGCGCTTGAGCAGGTCCCGGGCGTGGCCGCGGAAGGCCTCGGGCGCGTAGACGCACTCCTCGGAGAAGTAGTCCAGGCGGCGGAAGTGCGCGTACAGCACCACCTCCTTCTGCGACGCGAACTGCAGCGGGCGGCAGCGCGGCAGGGCGCCCCCCTCGCCCGGGGAGCCCAGGCCCCCGCCCCGGGCCAGCCGCCCCGTGTCGCCCCGCAGGAAGTTCATGAGCACGGTCTCCGCCATGTCGTCTGCGTTGTGACCTGGTGGGGAGAGACGGGAGCGGGTGAGCCGGGGCGCGGAGGGCGCTGCTGGTCAGGGAGCCCCCCGGGGAACCAAGGGTCCATGAGGACCCAGAGGGAGACTGGGAGGGAGACCCATGGAGACCCAGGGCACAGTGGGACCGTCAGGACCCAGAAGAGATGGCGAGGGGGAGAGGGAGCCATGGAGACCCCTGAAAAACGTGTGACAGCCAGGATCCAGAGACAGGGAGGGGAAAGAGAGCCATGGAGACCCCTGGGGAACCGTGAGGCAGCCAGGTGCAGGCCGGAGATGTACACAACAAAAAAAAACCAGAGAAACATAAGCTCACCTGGCGCAACTTGGGGGGGCGCCTCATGGACCACCCACCTACTGCGGAGCGGACCTTATGCTAGTTGCCCTTTTCTATAGGGAGTAAAAGTGCATTATGCTGCTAATAACCTTATCATCCTCAGTTAAAACTGTAATTCAGACTGTACACAAAAATCAGAATGGTATTTAAGACATTTAACAGAGATTCTCAACAGAACTGGTGTGGTAGGCAGGCTGCCCTCTCCCCCACCGCCTAGGGTGTCCATGGCCTAATTTTGGGAACCTATGGATATGTTTGGCTGTCAGGCAAAGGGGAATTAAGGTTGCAGGTTGAATTGGGGCTGCTAATCAACCGACTTTAGGGAGAGTATGGCAGATTATCCAGGTGTGCTCCATGTAATCACAAAGACCCTTAGAGTGGAGGGAGGCAGAAGAGGGAGAGATAGGACCAAGGAGACGTTTGAACATAGAGGGCAGCCAGGACCCAGAGAGAGAGAGGGAAAGGGGGAGCCTGAGCCATGGAGCTCCCCTGGGCACCATAGGGCACAAGGACCCGGAGTCCAGGAGAGGGAGACAGGGCCATGGAGCCCCCCTGGGCACTGTGGGACAGCCAGGTGGAGCCTGGAGGTGGACACAGCAGGAATCAAGAGGGTAACACACACAAGCTCCCTGGGGAACTTGGGGGTACCTCATTTGCCACCCGCCTACTGAATATGGGGTTGTGAGGGCAGAGGCAAGGTTAGAGTGACGCAAACAGAGTAGGACTCAACCTGCCATCCTTAGCTTTGAAAATAGAGGAAGAGCTGGGCACAGTGGCTCACGCTTGTAATCCCAGCACTTTGGGAGGCCGAAGCGGGAGGATCACCTGAGGCCAGGAGTTTGAGACCAGCCTGGCCAACATGGCGAAACCCCATCTCTACTAAAAATACAAAAATTAGCAGGGCGTGATGGTGGGCACCTGTAACCCCAGCTACTTGGGAGGTTGAGGCATGAGAATCTATTGAACCCAGGAGGCAGAGGTTGCAGTGAGCCAAGATTGCGCCACTGCACTCCAGCCTAGGCAACAAAGCAAGACTCTGTTTCAAAAGAAAAAAAAAAGACAAGACAATAGAGGAAGAGGCCATGAGCCAGGAATGTGGGCAGCCTCCGGAAGCTGGAAAAGGCAAGGAAATGGACCCCCTGGCCCAAGTGCCTCCAGGAGAAGCTCGGCACTGTTGACACTTCGATTTTAGCCCGGTGAGACTTGCCAGACTTCGAATCTCCAGAAATGCAAGATAATAAATCTGTGTTGTTTAAAGCTGTTAAATTTTAAGTAATTTGTTATAGCAGCTAGAGAAAACAAATGACACCGGGCCTCTGACAAAACAGACTGTAGTTTATGTTTTTTTCAGTGAGAGTGTGTGTGTGTGTGTGTGTGTGTGTGTGTGTGTCTTGCTTTAGTGCCCAGGCTGTAGTACAGTGGCTCGACCTCAGCTCACTGCAACCTCTGTCTCCCAGGCTTAAGTGATCCCTGCCCTCAGCCTCCAGAGTAGCTGGGACCACAGGTGCACGCCACCATGCCCGGCTAATTTTTGCATTTCTGTACAGATGGAGTTTCTCCATGTTGGCCAAGCTGGTCTTGAACTCCTGAGCTCAAGTGATCCTCCGCCTCCCAGAGTGGCTGGGATTACTGGCATGAACCACCACACCTGTAACCACTGCAGTGTTTTTGTTATCTTTGTTTAGAAATAACAGTGAGAAATATTTACACACTGGTCACCATGAAATTGAAGCTGTACTTGTTCTGTGTCTTGTCAAGTTATACTTGAGTCTGTATCAGTGCTTAATCTGGGATGATTCCTCTCTCCTTCCCTCCCCCTGAGACATTTGGCAATGGCTGGAGACATTTCTGGTTGTCAGGCTGGGGTGGTGGTGTTACTATTAAATAGCGTCTAATGGGTAGAGGCCAGGGATGCTGCTAAAATCCTGCATCGCAGAGGACAGCTCCCTAACAACAAACTATCTGGCCCCAAATGTCAATAGGGCCGAAGTTGAGAGACGCTGGTCTATATGGTAAAAATCCTCCAAGAACTTAGCTCTAATTGTGTTTGTAGTAATGGTTACCTTCCAAAGAACTGCCAAGCCCTGTGACCTTGAGATTAGCATGTTTGCTACTGGAAATGACATCTGGTTAAACGTTTACTATTGACTTAAAGTTGTAAACCACATTCATTAGGAGAGACTGGATTTACTCCACACCTTGTCATTACAAACCCACTTAGGAGCTCCCGATTTTGTAATAATTATTACAACAATCATTATACTATGCCTTTGATAATAGTGTATAAACAAAGGGAAAAATCACCTTCCAAGTTAGGGATTTTTCTGGAAGCCCTCATTACTTTTAGAAGTACAATTACTAAGTGATTCTATCAAATTAACTTTAAAACCTGAGGCAGCCTCTCATTCTTTTCCCCCCGCCCCCCGTACCCCCTGCCCCCGAGATGGAGTCTTGCTCTGTTGCCCAAGCTGGAGTTGCAGTGGCGTGATCTCGGCTCACTGCAACCTCGGCCTCCTGGGTTCAAGCAGTCCTCCTGCCTCAGCCTCCCAAGTAGCTGGTATTACACGGGCCAGCCACCATGCTCGGGTAATTTTCGTATTCTTAGTAGAGATGGGGTTTCACCACGTTGGCCATGCTGGTCTCGAACTCTTGACCTCGTGATCCACCCGCCTCGGCCTCCCAAAGTGCTCGGATTACAGGCGTGAGCCACGGTGCCCGACCCAAGCCTCTCATTCTTTCCATATACTGCTCTTGTATGGAAAGGATTATTGTTCCCATTTTCAATCACAGAGATCTAGGGATTTCTCCAAAGTTATTCAGTAGGGAAAAGGCCACACCAGTCATTGAAGCTCAGTAAGCCTTCCCCAGAGCCGATGCCCTAGCACGGTGGCAGATGACAGACTCAGAACGACTTTGCCTTCATTCCCTTTGAATGTGCTGATTCTCTCCAACCACCACTCTCACCTCTGTGACTGCAGCTGGCCCCCCACTGACTGGTCTCCTTGGCTTTGTCCCTGCCCCTCCAACCCAGGTTCCTCACCATGGCCTGGGTGAGCTTTTCAAAGTGAAACTCCCTTCTTGTCACTTTTACTGGTTCCACCACAGCCTACAGGGTAAGGCCTGACCTCTTCCACCTCTCCAGCCTCCCCTGCCCTTGCTTTCTGGGATCCAGCCACACTGGACTTCTTGGGGCAGCCCAAATTGGCTTTTGTACAGGCCAAAAACCTCTCCCCAATTCTACCCCCTTTACCTCTTCACTGTGAGCCTTCAGATTTCAAAATAGTTCCCTGACCCCACTCCTTCCAGATCATAGGGTTCTCTGTGTGTACACATGGTCCTTAACATGTCCATACATGGTCAGTAACGTGTATAGTGTTTATAATTTTGTACTTGATAACCATGCAAAGGTAGGAACTTGTGTGTAAGTGTATTCTCAGTCCTAGCCCGACAACGATGGTGATAATATAGCACGTATAAAATGTGTAATCTATACTATATCATACAGGTTATGTAACGTAACTATAAAATAGATATTATACTTCTACTAAATAGACTCTTCTAATTGTAATAACAAGTTTATGAGCTGGGTACCATTCATATTCCTGTTTCAAGGATGGAGAGAAACAGAAGTACAGAGTAGTTAAGAACTTTGGCCACATGGGATCCGGCATATAGCAGAAACTCAGCATCTGTTTGTTGAAGGAATGGATGAAAGAGAGAGAATAAAAAAACTTACAAAGAAAGGAGCGACCAACAAAGAAAAGGAATTAAGAGGCAGAGATGCTTTTTAGAGACAGAGCTGGATTCTGAGAGGTGGACCATAAGAGATGAAACATGTTAGAAACACTTAAAAATAAGCGAAGAACCAGAGATCTAATCTCCGGAGACTTTCACCTCCCACCCGTTTGGCAATCTCTGCAAACCAAGACTGTGGCCAAGACCCAAAAACCTTCATGATCCCTGCCTGGCCCCTCGGTCCAGCGTCTAGAACCTTCACAGGGCTCCAGCCCCAAACTGGAGCATGCGCGCTTTCACATCTCCTTAGTGGGATCCTCCCGTTAAGCCACGCCTAACGTCTCCTCCCACGCCCCTGGAGCATGCGCATGAGTCCCCTTTCAGGCCCCGCCCCCTGGCCCGTGCATGCGCCCCACTGCCTCTGAGCACGCCGCTCCGCGGCTGCGCCTGCGCTCACCCGTCACGATGTGCGTGGCTCCCACGCGGCGTGCCCCTTCCTCCAGCGCCCGGCGACGCAGCACCCCACAGAAGGTGCAGCAGGAGCGGCTGCGGCCGGAGCCAGCTGTGCTGCGGGCCACCGCATCCATTGTCCAGCCCCCGAAGAGGTCTTCGTAGGCTACGACGGTGAGCGGCAGTTCCCAGCGCGCCGCCTGGCGCCGCACGGCCGCCAGCGCCGCGTCCCGGTAGCCGCCAATGCCCTCGTCGACGGCCACGAGCTGCAGTGAGATGCCCAGGCGCGGCGCCAGCCCGCGCAGCACGTGCGCCAGCACGGTGGAGTCCTTGCCGCCCGAGGCGCCCACAGCCACCACTGCACCAGGCGGCAGCAGGCGGCCCGCGAGCACCGTGTGCAGCACCTCGGCCTCAAAGGCTGAGCAGAAGCAGGCACCGCACAGCGCTTGGCCGGAGCGTGGACGGCGGAGGGCAGCTCGTGCCGCGTGGCAGGAGGTACACGGTGGGGCGGGCATTGCGGGAGGCGTCGGCTTCTCCTAAACAGGGAGAGAGAGGAGGTGGGTTACGTGTGGATTCCGGATTGCAGGGTCCTTGCCTTCAGGGAGATTGTCAGGATTGCACCTCTGGCCGGAATAGACCAGGGAGACTTGTGCGCGAGTGGAGTGGCTTCTTCTAGCACTGGAGACAGGACGGTTATAAGTGGGTCCTGGTGTAAGAAAGCCACTGCCTTAGGGAATGCTTCTTGGATTGCACCATTATGCACCAAGAAGAGAAGTAGCTTAAGAATCTGGCTTCAGGGCTAAAGAGAGGGAGGACAAACAGGTTATACCCAAGATTAGGTTGTGTCTTGTCCAGAGGGATGGGGTGTATATTAAGGACCGTTTGTCACAACCTCCAGGGAGGCCACCCTTGTTACAGCCCAGATCAGAAAGACAAGGTAGATATCATTGGCATGGGCCACCAGGGCTGTTAAGAGAGCTTGGGAGGTGAGGGATTTATGACTCTCGGGGCAGAGGGAGGCCAGAGGATTGAAGCTGTGTTCAGGGGAAGGTGGAAAACAGGAAAGGACAATTGATTTCACTCTGTAGGGTTTGATACTGTCTCCAGGAGTGGGTTCTGATTGCATCCTGTGAAAGGCAGGGTGATCACCTTCTCCAGGGAACACGCAGGTAGCCTGGATCACACCTCGGGAGACCAGTTAGGGTTGCACCTGTTTTGGGGATGAAAGCATATGTGGGTCTCCAAGATTGAACTCAAACCTGCTCTGGTATCAGAATCCCCAAGTTAATGTGGCCTCATCAAGACATGGATCAGCCCATCTCTGACTTCCATCCGTTTTCTTTCCTACCTCATCCTTCTCCACCCAAACTCCAAGACTCCAAACCTCCAGTCAAATCTTGGTCCTGTCTGCCTGGTGAACCCACAAAAACTCCCCAGGCTCAGTTCCCTTCCCCAAGCCACCATCACCTCCAGCCTGGACGAATGCCTTTGTCTCCTTGCCATTCAGAGCAGGCAGGTCACATTGCTTCTAGGACTTACCACAATGTTTGGAATTATTTTATGTGACTGTATTTACTGTTTCTAACTTCTCTGAGGGCAGAGGCCAGTGCCATGCAGATGTCTAATAGGCATCTCCAAACCCAAATTCCTGATTCCTCTAACCCAACGGGCTTCTCCTGGAGCACAAGGCAGCTCCA
This sequence comes from Sapajus apella, assembly GCF_009761245.1. NCBI lineage: Eukaryota > Metazoa > Chordata > Mammalia > Primates > Cebidae > Sapajus > Sapajus apella. Next base: position 1,386,788 of record NW_022437084.1, on the reverse strand, counting down.
TCCATCCAGCTGCTCAGGCCAGAAGCTTTGGGGTTCAGGAGACTGGACTGCTCTTTCTCTCCTTACACTTGTCATGCTCCCAGTGAGTGGCACCAAACTGCAATGCCAACTCCGGACCTTTTCAAACTCCAGGTACTTAAATGAAATAGCAAATCCTATTTGAATATGGCTTAAAAACAGCCAAACCCTTCTGACCATCTCCATGACAGCACCCTAGTCAGGTCTGTCTCTCTCCCAGATGGCTGCAGCACCCCTTGGAATATTTCCTCCCCCCGTTTTTGACTCACTCCTCCTCTGTGCTCCTGGATTTTCTGCTCAATTCTCTTCTGGGGAGGCCTTTTCATGTTTTCAGGTCCTGCCTAGCACCCATCTCTTTCCATTCTTTAAAAAATATTTTAAGTGTTAATTTTTTGAGATGGAGTCTCACTCTGTCACCCAGGCTAAAATGCAGTGGCACAATTTTGGCTCATTGCAACCTCTGCCTCCTAGGGTCAAGCCGGGCAGACTGACTGGGGCAATGACGAGAGAAAGTGATGAAGGGTAACTTTGAGGTTCTGGCCTGAGCACTAGGGGGATGGTGGGGCCATTTTTTGAGGGGAGAAGACCAGGAATTCCATTTGGACATGTCAAGTTTGACGTGCATGTTAAACGTCTTCCCTCAAAGACTTTATGGACCCCAGTCACTGAGTCGGGCGCCTCCCCCAGGGCCCCGAGAGCTGCATGTGTGCCTCCATACTGGCCCTGATCCTGACTCGCTGTCACTGGTGACAGGTCTGTCTCTCTGCTTCTTCAAGGCAGGGGCAGGGTTGGTCTGCTGCCCACACCCCCCCCCCCCAACTTGCGCAGAGTCGGTGCTCAGTAAATATCTGTAGGATGAGAGAATAATAAATGCTCCCAGAAGAGAGATCGCGGATCCCGGGGTTGCCTCTGGATTGCAGCCTTGTCAAAAGGACTCAAGAATGTGGCATGGGGGCGGGGACAGGGAGATGGTCATATCCTGTCTTGCGGAAGGGGGTGGCCCGGTAAGAGGCCAGACCGCAGCGTCCAAAGTGGGAATCCTGGCTACAAGGCCTCAGGGACACCGCGCTGGGAAATCATAGAAGCGTCTCACGCTCGTAGAGACCTTCAACCCTCCCACGGCACCGCAACAAAGAGCCGGGGTCCACATGCCAACTCACCGCAGGAATAAATACTCACCCGGGCAGAACGCAGTGCTGGGACGTCCACACTGCCCACCACGCGGAAGCCTGGCACGGAAGTGACTACTCCAAGACTACCATTCCCACAAGGTCTTGGGACTTCCTTGCCTACAGCTCCCAGAATCCCATGCGGCAGCGCCGCTGGATGAGCCAATGGCTCCGGGCTTCCGCTTAGTTTACGACTCCGAGAAACATTTGCATTGTTCTTTCTGCTGCCCCCAAAATGCACTGCCCCCTTTGCTTTCTGCGCCCGTGGCTCTGAGGTCCCGTTTGGCCTACAACTCCCAGAAACGCTTTCCTTGCTCTTTCTGCTGCTTCCATAATGCACTGCCCCGTTTATTTTCTGCGCCTGCGCTCGGGCCCAGGGAGCCGCGGAGCTGTGTGTACTGTTGTTGCCATGGCGGCGCGCTGTCACCGGCAGGTTCATGTTGCTGTGTAAGCGAAGTCGTTGTATTCTGATTAACTGGCTTGTGGGATTATTACAGGATTTTAAGGGGATTATAAGGGCATATGATTTCTGCCCTTTGAGGCGGGGTTGTGGGTGAGAATTGAAGGTGGGGTTGCTGGGGTTGGTCGCAAGTGTAAAAGGCGCAGACAGCGCATGCGCAGAACAGACTCCGAGGATTGGAGTGGAGTTGTGCGCGCACGTGGGGCAGTGGTGATGCTCGTACGCAGGTCGAATTGGGAGAGGGAGTCGGGTGCAGGCTGAGGGACTCCGCCCGTGCGTCAGATGTCAGCGATTGGGGGTGTGGTGTCTGCACATGCTGTTGGCTCTGGATAGTGGGTACGACTGTAGAAAGTAAATTTCTGGTCTATTTTGAAGGTGGTTCCCATGGGACCTGTAAAACACTGATTTGTAGTGAGGACGGGGGCAATGACGAGAGAAAGTGATGAAAGGTAACACAGACGCCGGGCAGTGAAATGGACACCCACCCACAACTTTCACGTGGAATGGGAGGTGGAACTAGAGGACAGAGAACAGGTTAGAGTGTTTTTGACTGGATCTGGAGACCCTGGGCACCCCAGAGGCCCTGAGTTTCAAGACTGAGGGATCCAAAGGTTCAGGCTTCTGATTCAGTGGTCCGTGGACCCAGGGTCATGGAGACCCCAGACTCTAAACGGAAGGATCCAAAGACCCTTCTCACTGTACCCAGGAGCCCAGAGACTCAGAGACTGAGGCCCTTGAGACAAAAGGGGTTAAAAACGCGGACTCTTGGCACCAAAGAAGCTGAGAGAACCAGTAGACTTGGAGACAACCATGTGTACCCTTGAAACACAGGGATCTGGAGGTCTCCACCCTCCCCACAAAGTCCAAGGGCCTTGGAGACCCCAGAGACTCAAATATGGGGGCACAAGGAGTCTAAGGACTCAGATACCTGAGACCCTTGAGACCCAGGTCCTCAAACCTGGGTCTTCAAAAAACCAAGGCTCAAATTTCCTCTAGGCGGCATGGTGGCTCAGCACTTTGGGAGGCCGAGGCAGGCAGATCACAAGGTCAAGAGATCAAGACCATCCTGGCCAACATGGTGAAACCCCATCTCTACTAAAAACATAAAAATTAGCTGGGCGTGGTGGCATGCGCCTGTAGTCTCAGCTACTTGGGAGGCCGAGACAGGAGAATCCCTTGAACCTGGGAGGCAGAGGTTGCAGTGAGCCAAGATTGGGCGGTGCACTCCAGCCTGGTAACAGAGTGAGACTCTGTCTCAAGAAAAAAAAAAATCCTCTAGATCAAGGGACCAGAGCCTCATAAATACAGATGTACAGAGAGCCCCAAGATGTGGAGGTCTATGGTGGGTGATGATGTGAGAAGAACCCCATGCACCCTGTAGCCCGATTCTTTCCCCATAACAGGAAACCATGATGCCTTCCTTTCAGATTAGATGACGAGGTCACTGTTAAGCCTCATTGTGGGCCACTTCTGTTCATCTGTGTGTGTTGGTTCATTTGCTGAATTTATTTCCTGAGGCCTCCTTGTGCCAGGTTGGCCCTGGACTAGGTTCAGGTAACAAATGAATCAGACTTGTTTACTGTCCTCTGAGCATCTCCCACCCCTGACCCTGTCCTGCTGGTGAAGAGATAGGGACTTTGTACAGGGCGATAAAGCTTGACGTGGAAGTGTTAAGGGCCTTGAAAGTGTTAAGAGCCTTGAAAGCTCAATTTCAATCGCTGCCAGCCAGGGTGCCAGGAAAAGAAATTCAACAGCGGCTGCTATGTGCCATGCATCATCTCAGTTTGTTCATCTGCAAAGTGAGGGCAATAATAGCAATGCCTGCCTCATAGAATTTATGTGAAGTCAAATTGAATTAACAACACCCCAAAGAATTTTGAGCAGCTTCTTCATTCTGCGTATTTGATGTTTATTTGCAGGATGGCTTTAGTATGCAAAACCAGCTTGATTTTCTGAGAAAAGGATGTAGCGATGATGGTCTGTAATCCTTCAGAATGTCTTAGTATCAAATTATGATTATTTTGTTGAGCATTATTAATTATATAATTATGTTAGACATTGATCTATGCCTTTCTGTTGTTGTGATTTCATTTCCTAGTGTAATTTAGTATTAAATTGGGATGGGATTGCCTATAGGTTGGTTTTGTATTTAGAGTATTAAGGGTTAGAAGTTTGGAGGATAAAATTTAGCAGAAATGGGACATACCTGAGGGGTTGTGGGGAAGAGGTCAGTGTCAGTCAGGGTTTAGGGTTAGCAAGAGAGTGCCTGTAGCTCTCACCAATTTTGTTTTTTTTTTAGTACTTACTTTCTGATACTTCAAGATTATCCTGGCTCATATATTTACTGTCTCAGTTCTAGTATCAGACATTTCTTCAAAGAGCCTGATTCCTTTCAGAATGGTAGGGAAACTTCTATCTGGCTGCTGAGTGAGCACATTGTGTCTTGTCCCTCATTAGCAATGCGAGGAAGTATATGTGTGTGTGTCACCTACCTATACACACCTAGTTAGGAAGGTTTTGATGTAGAACTGTATGTATCTGTATTAAACTAAACATAATTTTATGTTGATGTCTTCACCTCTGATCTACTCTCACATGAATCTTTCTACCCTTCTCCTCTTGCTAATTTGGAACCTCCCACTTCAACAGCGAGAGACCTGGTTCCTACCATATGCGACATATGTAATTCATTGTTTTATTCCAGTGACAGATAATGTGGTTTGTTTTTGTTTTTGTTTTTTTTTTGAGACGGAGTTTCACTCATGTTACCCAGGCTGGAGTGCAATGGCGCGATCTCGGCTCACCGCAGCCTCCGCCTCCTGGGTTCAGGCAATTCTCCTGCCTCAGCCTCCTGAGTAGCTGGGATTACAGGCACGCGCCACCATGCCCAGCTAATTTTTTGTATTTTTAGTAGAGACGGGGTTTCACCATGTTGACCAGGATGGTCTCAATCTCTTGACCTCGTGATCCACCCGCCTCGGCCTCCCAAAGTGCTGGGATTACAGGCGTGAGCCACCGCGCCCGGCCTGATACTGTGGTTTTACAGTTGTTCACAATTACCCCTGTTGGAAAGAACTTTATAAAATGGAATCCAATGATGAAATATAGTTCATTTGCCTTCAGCCTACAGATTCTGTTCATTTTTCAAAGAGACTTAGGTCAGCACCGTTTTCCCTACACCTTCAGTGAGTTTTTTCCCACATTTGTGTCTTAGTCCATTTTGTGCTTCTGTAACACGATACCTGAGGCAGGGTAATTTGTAGGTAAAGAAGGTTCATTTGGCTCACAGTACTGGTGGCTGGAATGTCCGAGATTGGGCAGTTGCATCTGGTGGGGCCTCAGTCTTTTTCACCTCATGGTGAAAAGTGGAAGGGGGAGCAAGGGGTGCACCAGAGATCACAGCAAGAGGGAAGCCAAGGAAGCCAGACTCTTTTTAACTATCTACTCCTGCAGGAATTAATCCATTCCTGTCAGAGCAGACAGAACTCACCCCCATGGGAGGGCATTAATGTATTCATGAGGGATTGATCATAATCCAAACACCTTCCACTAGGCCCTACCTCCCCACACTGCCACATTGGGGGTCAAATTTTAACATGAGTTTTTGCAGGGACCAACCACATCCAAACCATTGTAATTTGTAGCATAGTTAAGTTATTTTTCAGACTACGTATTCTGTGTGGGTATACTGCACATCCTGAATAACATTATTTAATTAGAATAGATTTGATTTACCCATTTAGCTGTAAAATTCTGTGTGTTTTGACAAATGCATAGTGGCAGGTATCCACTATTAAAGTATAATATGGAATGCTTCAAACCCCGACCCCAGGCAGCCAAAGGCTTCCCATCTGTGTAGTTTCCCTTCTCTAGAATCTCATTAAATGAGGTCACACTGTGTGGATTCTCCTGAGACTGTCTTTGTCCACTTAACAATGTGCATGAAAGATTCACTCGTGTCTTCCTGTGAGTTGATAGCTTGTTCCTTTCTATGGCTAAATAGTATTCCATTGCATGAATGTGTCACAACTTGGTTATACATTCTGGGGAGCAAAACCTTCCTCTTTTGGAGGCCTTCAAATTAAGCGACAATAGATACATTAGTAGGGGAGACAATACTTGGCTTCTTGTTCCACAAGTATCATCATGGGACAAAATTCATCAGATGGCAGGATTCAGTTTACAAAGAGGTAAAAATAGCCCAAAGACAAAAAACAAGACTGGAACCTGATAACCCTCAAGGGCTATAGTTTTCTTATTTAAAAAAAATTTTTGAGACAGGGTCTGGCTCTGTCACTGAGGCTGGAGTGCAATGGTGCAAACTCAACTCACTTCACCCTCTATCTCCTGGGTACAAGCAAGCCTCCCTCCTCAGCCTCCTGATTAGCTGGGACTACAGGCACATACCATCATGCCCAGCTAATTTTTTTTTTTTAGTACGGATGGGGTTTCCCCATGTTGCCCAGCCTGGTCGTGAACTCCTGGCCTCCCAAAGTGCTGGAATTACAGGCATGTGCCACCACGCCCGGCTGAGTTACAGTTTTCCATTGAAACGTAAAATTTCTCTCTGTAGTAGCCATCATTTTTGATCATAGATCATCAAAGTCAGATTACTCTTATTTTAAAAATAAGTCGAGTTTTGTTAGATTTGCTTGATTATGTAAGTGCGGCAAGAACAAGAGCTGACCACATAGGTGCCTTCAAGCTTCTTTGCTGAAAGTTTTCCTACAGAATCTCAGATTGGACTTTTAAAGGCCTTACTGAGGCTAAAAGCCAAGCCCAGAGCATACTATCAAATTTCAGCTGCAGTCCTTATAGCTTTGGGTGAATTCTTCTCTTCTTGAGGCCCCCAGATTATCTCCAAATTCCTGGGCCTACAGGGATATGACCTTCCTTACTAACCTGTAAGACTGTAAACCCCCTGTAATCTAGATATCAGGCTGGCTTTTCTCAGAGTGCTTTGTAAGGATGGGCTCCATAAAACTCAACCTTAGTTCCTTAAAATTGCTGGTCATAACTGATCTTAGGTACACTATTCCTAAATATGATATTCCAGTAAAAGCCTTGATAATATAACCAAAGTTTCCTATTATGTCCTGTTCTGAGGTGAACAGATTCTTATTGGACTTCTGCTAACAACTGCTAACAATTTTATTGTCATGAAATTAAGAGTATTCAGTAAGAATTTCTAAATTCTGGAGAAATCAGTTGAGGAAAAAAAGATAAATGCTTCATTTCTATTTACAAAAGTATAATCTACTACATTGTTGTGAGTTATAGTTAGCTTAAGAGAAAGAGATTTCTTAGCTCCAGAAACCCTAACATTAAAGAACCAGCAATGCTCAAAAAAACGCTATAAAATTATAGTCAGTTTTCATCAGTTTGTTCAGTGCCATGTAATCCATTCCAGTCTTGCTGAATCTTGGGTTAGCAGTTTCTTGAACCCATCAGTTTCTCAACTAGACTTCTGGAGAACTTCACTGAGTCAAGTGTATGGTGTTAAAGTTATTTAAGCAATATCAGCAGAAGCTTATAACCAGAGTACCTGTCATAGGGTTTTCTGTGAGTCTCAGAGGGAGTCCTGTGTTGGAGACAAACATTCTGACCTGCAGCTGATTGCAGGAGCTTTCAGGAAAGCGTCAGGGCTAAATAATATCTAAATGACAAAGAGCATGAAATCGCTGTGATGAAAGATCTGATGAGAGTTCAGTATACCACAACTGACAAGGATATTCAATTTTGTCTGTGGCATACAACATTTAAAAGAATAATTGAAATTATGACTCATAACACTATGCTGGCACATAGCATGGATAAGGAGGACATTGACAAATTTCCAGAAATTTTATATAATTTCTGAAAATATAACCTTTTACCCATATAAATGCAACCCAGCGAAAGTTAGGTATCTCTTTTTATTTGTATATTTTGTATAGTTTTTCTTATAAAAAATACAACCTACTTTACTTGCAAAACTTGCCCTACTTTGCTTGCATACTTTGCATAGTTTATAGGTATTCTGTTATTTCTAGTAATTTTATTTATATATAGATTATATTTTTAATACTTAGTAATCTTTATTTTCCAGAGTAAACTAGGATTAAGTAGACAATTTTAAATTGTCATATATTAACATTCTATAGTAGATTAGAAAATGTATGAATATACGATCTCCCAACATCTAGAGGGATATGTTTCCTCATAGTACAATTTCTCAGTGTGGTAGACAAAAAAATGTTTAACAGGCCAAAATATCTTTAGTCTCTCCGTAAAAATAGGAGCCAAAAGTATATAAAGTTGAGTTAGTTATGTTCAATAATTAATGTTTTAGTATTATATCTTATTTATAAATGATCTAGATATTTAATGCAAATCTTTTAGTTAGCTTAACTTTAAGGTTAAAAATTACCAAAAGTATTTTGGAAACTATTATTAGGCAGATTTACTGTTAAAATTATTATTGAAGTAATGTTTTTATAAGAGTAACAACTTAATTAGAATCAAATCTATAAGCTTTAAGATTGTAAGTATCTAGTAAGTATATTAGCTTATTTGACTAGAACTCAAGCAGAATAGAAATTTATTTTATATTCAATAGAGATAGCTCTGAAGACATAGTCGTTTTACTACACCAAAAACATTAAATCGATCTTCTTTAATGATGTTTTGTCTAAATTGTGTTAACTTGAAAAACATTTGTATCAGTTTCTACATTTCTAGCAGTTTGGGGAATATTTAATTATAAATGCTTATTTTTTTTCCAAGCTAAGTTAGAATAGAGCACTTTTAGAGGATTTTATAAATTAATTTTGCATTGCTATCTGGAGTTAAGAAAATATCACATAACATACATTAATAGGCATAAAACACAAATAGAGATCTCCTAGCTTTCATGCTAAAATTTTAGCCATGAATCAGGCATACATATTCTCATGGTTAATTTTAGACATCTGCTTGATTGGATCTAGAGCTGGTAAAGCACAATTTCAACATTCTACTCATTTGATTACAAGCCCTCAGGCATCTAAAATAATTAACAAAATGACAGTTTCTAGAACTTCTGTGGGAGAGTATGGAAGGTCATTTGAACTTTGTAACACTGTCAACTGAAGAATGATGAGGTTCATAAATTTGGAAATGAGAGATTTCTTTATTTTTATTTTTATTTTTCTTTCTTTTTTTTTTTTTTTTTTTGAGAAGGTGTTTCACTCTTGTTGCCCAGGCTGGAGTACAATGGTGTGATCTTGGTTCACTGCAACCTCCACCTCCCAGGTTCAAGCAATTCTCCTGCCTCACCCTCCCAGTTAGCTGGGATTACAGATGTCCACCACCATGCCTGGCTAATTTTGAGTATTTTTTGTAGAGACAGGGTTTCACCATGTTGGTCTGGCTGGTCTCAAACTCCTGAATCCACGTGATCCACCCACCTTGGCTTCCCAAATTGCTGGGATTACAGGCATGAGCCACTGCACCCAGTGAGAGATATATTTCCTCTAAAGGGCTGCAGCCTACAGGGTAGTCCTTCTAACAGGCTGGGAAACAGACTCCAGCCAGAAGCCAGAAGCAGACACTTCAAGGGAGAGGTAAAGGAAAGAGTAATTTATTCTGAGTGGCATGGCCAAACACACATATTTAATAAGCTCTAGGAGGAGTTATGAATATATTTATGAAAGGAGAAATGCGTGCAGTCACAGTTGAGTTTCTTACTCCTTCATGGGTCCCATGTACAAAAAATGGCAGTGTTAGCATGATCCCAGGGTGAAGTTTTCAGCCCTCTGACATTAAAAGGTGAAGCAGAGGACATGAAAACTTGTTCTGTGCATGCTCTGTATACTGGCCAGAACCTCTGTGTCATGGGTGGCCTCTTATCAGGCAAGAAAGGAGAGGCAGCTAGAGCAGTTGGTTGATATCAGTGGTGGAGTCTTTTGAAAGGGCTGGTTTCTCTTAAATCCTTTGGTGATGTGTCTGTTCAGATTTGTGTACATCTTTAATTGGGCTGTTTTACTTAGTTTTAAGATTTTTTTGTATATTGAATATAAATTCTTTCTCAAATCTGTATTTTGTAAATATTTTCTTTCAGTATGTGGCTTGTCTTTTTATTCTCTTAACAAGGTCTTTTCCAGAGTATACACTTTTAACATTTAAAAAATCCACTTAATTCTTTGTTCTGTGTGTATTGACACTTTGTGTTGTTTGTTAAAATTCATTACTGAACCCAAGGGCATATAGCTTTTATTCTATGTTTTCTTCTAGAATTATACAGTTTTGCATTTTTAGTGTAAGGATGATTTTGAGTGATTATTTGTGTAAGTTGTAAAGTTTTCATCTACATTCATTTCATTTCCTGTGATTTCCAGTGAATCGTTCCTTCACTACTTTTGGGAAAGACAGGATAGTGGGCTCTGTTAGAGTAGGTAAATAGCTAGACATGAACATGGTGGGAAGACTCATCTGGAGGATCCATAAAAGATTTATATATTAATAGCATCTCTAATGCTGGAGTGGATGGGCACTTGTAAGTCGTTGGTAGGAGGGAGAAGAGGTACCTATGCAGAAAGAAACACCCTAGAACTCCTTTTAGGATGCCCCAGTCATCATTCACTCTACAGTTAAGATGTCAGAAAATTGCTAGCTACATGCTGATAAGAAAGACAAAGGGGACATGCTTAAGAGAAACCTGATACCATAAGTACAGATTACGGCAGAGAAGGACATTCAAAAGAGATAGGCACAGGAGGTACAGAGGTGACCACTGTAGGGCCTTCCTGGGAGGCGGGAAGGAGCCAGCCCCAATATTGGATTTGGCTTGATCACCACACATGTGCCTTAACCAACAGTGAGGAGGTCCCACAAGCCTAAGAGGGGCAAGTCGGGGACCTAAGGCAGGAGCAGAAAAAACAAAACAGGTGGAGACCTGAGACAGAAGCAGGAATGTGAAGAAGTCCAAAATAAAATTCCCTGCACAGGACTCTTAGGCTATTTTCCTGCACGATCAGCCTGCTCCTCCCTCGGGGCCTATTTTTCCTACAATAAGCTCTTTACACTGTATTTATTTTCAGTGAAGTTATCTGCCGTCTTTGTGCTGCATCTTGATGAAAATCTTTCTTCCAAGTCAGACAAGAACTGGGACATCAGCTCTTTTCAGTAATAGCCCCGTTTCAGTTCGAATTTCCAGAACTGTGGGTGCCGAATAACTGGCACTCTGACTTTAAGTGGTGCAGAAGGAGGCCAGTAGGGGGCGCCAGCCATCACACTGGGAAGAGGGCCCTGCAGTGTCCCCAGCTGCCAGCAGGGGGCGTGCTGCCAATACACTGTGAGCAACAGGACCCTACAGTGCCCCAGCAGCCAGCAGGGGGTGTACCGCCACTACACTATGAGCAAGATGGCCCTGCAGTGTCCCAGCTGCCAGCATGGGGTGTGCCGCCACTACATTGAGAGCCAGAGGACCCTACAGTGCCCCACGCAGCCAGCAGGGGGCACACGGGCACCACACTATGAGCAAGAGGGCCCTGCAGTGCCCTGGCCACCAGCAAGGGGCGCCCGAGCCCACCTTTTCAGGTGGCATCACAGCACTGATGTGTGTCAGGGCACGTGCGTGCGTCACATCGCGTGTGCGTGGGTGGCATCACATCATGGTATGTGCATGCGTTGCATTGCGTCACAGTGCCAAGTGTCCGCCATCTGAAAAGGTGGGCTGGGGCACCCCCTGCTGGCGGCTGAGCAGGACTGGATCCTCATGCTCATGGTGCTGTGCCTGCGCCCCCTGCTAGCAGCGGCCACTGCCAGGCCCTCTCACAGTAAGACTCCCCGCCCCAGGGTCTGTGCTGAGGACGCAGCTCCACCCTCGCAGTGTCCCCCAGGTCTGTACAGAGAATAGCGCAACTCTGCAGACCGCTGTGACGTGATGCAGGGCAGCAGGGGAGCCTCAGGAATCTGAAAAGGTGGGCTCGGGCGCCCCCTCCTGGCGGCCGGGACACTGCAGGGCCCTCATGCTCACAATGTAGTGGCAGCACGCCCCCTGCTGGCAACCAGGGCAGTGCAGCCTCCTCTGGCTCTCAGTGTGGTGCCTGTGCTGCTGGGCCCTCTTACTTGCGGTGTACGGCCCCGCTGGCTGCTGGGGGCACTGCAAGACCCTCTTGCTCATAGTGTCGTGGCAACACCCACATACTGGCAACCAGAGCACTGCAGGGTCCTCTTGCTCATGGTGTGGTGCCCGTGTGCCCCCTGCTGGCTGCGTGGGGCACTGTAGGGTCCTCTGGCTCTCAGTGTGGTGGTGGCACACCCCATGCTGGCAGCTGGGACACTGCAGGGCCATCTTGCTCATTGTGTAGTGGTGGTACACCCCCTGCTGGCTGCTGGGGCACTGTGGGGCCCTCTTGCTCATAGGGTAGTGGCGGTACGCCCCCTGCTGGCTGCTGGGCACTGTAGGGTCCTCTTACTCACGGTGTGTTGGCAGCACGCCCCCTGCTGGCAGCTGGGGACACTGCAGGGCCCTCTTCTCAGTGTGATGGCTGGCGCCCCCTCCTGGCCTCCTTCTGCACCACTTAGAGTGCCAGTTATTCAGTACCCACAGTTCTGGAAATTTGAACTGAAATGGAGCTATTACTGGAAAGAGCTGATGTCCCGGTTCTTGTCTAACTTGGAAGAAAGATTTTCATCAAGAGGCAGCACAAAGATGGCAGATAACTTCATTGAAAATACAGTGTAAAGAGCTTATTATAGAAAAAATAGGTAGGCCCCGAGGGAGGAGCAGGCTGATCCTGCAGGAAAACAGCCCAAGAGTCCTGTGCAGGGAATTTTATTTTGGGCTTTGTAACCCAATGAAATGTGAGTTTTGTGATTTTGCTCTCTTACTATAGCAATGGTTTTATAAACAAAGACAAAATGAATAATTCAGGACTTCAGAGGTGGTAAACTATTAAAAATAGTTTGGGTATTAAATTATTATGAAATAATTGTGTATTAAGTAATTCTAAATCCAACAGTTGTGATTGAACAGATCTGTACGCCTATGTAAGTGTTGAGGTGAAAGTGACAACCAGAGCAGTTATGTCGAACGTTTATGTCTGGAGGTAATCAATAGAGGAACTGGCTGTGGACCGTCACCTCTGCATCACCTTTGTTTTGTGCTCTAGCTGAGTATCAAAAACAAAAGAAAACGAAATCACCACTTATTTCTCAAAGAGAGAGAAGGAATATTTCCTTCAATTTAAGTATTCCTAAATTGCCACTTGGTGGCCCCTGCACTCTTGGAGGAGGCCAAGGCAGAGCAGACCCTCAGGTGGGCGGGCGATGCACTTGATCCTAAGGACATCAGGTACGTGGGCCCCCATCCACCGCCGGCGCCCGATCACCCCGGCAGCCTAGATGTGGCATGGGAGCAGCAAGTGGCTGGACACCCCACACGAGGCCCAGGCCCGCAGCAGCAGGAATCCTGAGGCTGGGCACCCAGGCGGCAAAGTCAGGCGGTCAGCCCCGCCAGCAGCTGCTCAGTCTCATCAGTGTGGATGCAGAGTGTCCAGCATAGGGGCCCAGGATCCGGAGAGGTGTCCGTGAGGAGCGGACCCTCAGGCCAGATGGGCTGTGCACTTGGTGATCCTGACGACACCCAAGGGAAGCTCAGCCATCCCGCGCCAGTACCAGAGCTGCACCTGCAAGCTGCCCATCCAGCATGGGCAGCAGTGGGGGCCCGTAGGGGAAGGAGCAACCCCTGACTTTCCATGTGCCTCCCGACCCCTGACAGCTGCCAGGCAGACCCCAGGGCCAGAGACTCAGCGCTGAAGGCAGGCCATCCTCGAAGCCGCTCCAGTGCTGAGGAGTGCCCGTGCCAGACCTGATCTCTCTTTGAGGATGAGTGGGGCAGCCTCAGGGTCAGACAGGCCGCCTTTTCCTCCATTATATGAGATATATGTAAGGACTGATAATGTTCCAAAGATAAGAAAAAAAAAACACAAAAGATAATGTTCCATCAGGATCTCATGTTTGTGATATAAAATGCGCGCCTGCGATCCTGTGCCTGTGGTCCTCTGGCAGCCTGGGCGAGCCCAGGAGAACCCGGAGCCCAGCGATTCCTGCCCCGCGCTGCGGCCCCACCTGCCTGCGCGCACCTGGGAGCGGCTTCCGGGAGCCGGGCGGCCACTGTGGCGCAGGCGCGCGCCTAAGGGCTTTGCGGGGGCTTCCTTGGTCTGAGAAGTCAGAGGCTGCGAGTGTTGCTGCTGAAGGCTGTGGTCGACCCAGCTGGATCGCGGATTCTGGGCTAGAAAGCAGACTTGGGATCGCAGATTGGGGATTGGCGCCAGGTGGGGGTGGGAGGAGCCGCGGCTCAGGAGCTGGTTGTTGGGGATCTGAGAAGTCACCACCTTGAAGTTCCTCGGCTTCGGGGGCCACGAGCCAAGACAGAGCAGGACCTCAGGTCCTGGGCTCCATAGACCCCGTCTACACCTCTTCCGGGCACCGAATCCTTGTCGCGGAGCCGCGGAAGATCCACAGGGCGGCTGTCAGGGGCGACGCCACGGAGGAGGAGCTGCCTGGGGCGCAGGAGCGGAGGCCTGGACGCCCGGGACAAGCCGCACAGGTAGCGGGGCTCAGCCCGGGTGGGAGGGTTCCCTAGGCCCGGCTTCCCCCTGGGACGGGGCCTTGGAGGGCGCCGGGCACCCTCGGAGCAGCGGAGCCAAATGCGCCTCAGCTGTTTTATCCCTCCTAATTCCCTGGCTGGAGCCCTTGGTGGAGAATGTGAGTGATTTAGCTCATAAAGTTAGGCACATACAGTGTTGTTATTTTAACGTTCACGTTTGAAAGATGGTGTTTTATACATTACAGGAGGTCGCTACTGAGAGAACCCATTCCCCTATCAAAAATACCGGGAGTCATTATCTGTAGGCGAAAATTTCTCAGATAAAACTGCCCGTTTTACATAGATCGGTTCTTTACTGAAGGGTCTTAGAGGGAAACTTGGAAGTGGGAGGTGGGTTTTGTGCTCTTGAATGAGAAGACATATTTTTCTCAAAATGTGAGCTCTTTCTGTGTGTATCAATTTTACATAAACCGAATGAAAATATCAAGGTTTTAAAATTTTTGCAGGACACCTGCTGTCTTTTACTATTGTGATGACATTTTAAATAATTTTATAACGGACTGAAAAAATAGTGGCTTCTCTAGATATTAAAATGTGCTGTTAATTTCTATCATTAATTGTTTACTAACAGCTGAACACACAGACAAATGCGTGGAGTAGAATAGAAAATCCAGAAACACTGAAATGATATAAGATATATGTAAGGATTCACAGTGTTAACAGATACAAATAGGAAAGCATGAATTATTAATGAAAAAATGCCTGCTTTTTGAAGAAAACTAAGGAAATTGTATGTCACAAACGTGAGTGCCGGATGGAACACAGACTGAAACTTTTACATATGCAAGTGAGACAAGTATCAGAAGGAAACACAATGCTCATTTTGCAGGTATATTTTATGCTCACAAAGCCTTCCTAAGAATGACCTCAGAGGCACGCAGGCATTCTGAAGGTTGATGTAGCAAACTGAAAATTAAAACTGCCTGTGTATCAGAAAAAAAAAAAAAAAGAGAGAAATTAAAGAAAACATACCTGGAAAGTATTTACTATGTTATATATATATTCAGATGAGAAGTGTGTTTTCATTTTACAGGGAATTCATTTATAAATTTGATATAAATAATTCTTTTGATTGAAAGAATTTCCATAGAAATTATTTTAATAATTTAGTTTTGGCAGTCATATAAACTATCTATTTGTCTAACTACCTGGGAAAATTATATACAAATAGATTGTAAATGAATACATGTTGGAAAAATTCTTGAAATGGGTATTATGAGTCTTAATAGCAATTTTTATTATATATGAGGGCCTGATTTTTTAGTAAAACATATGATACTAGAAAAAGAAAATATTTTACATGCAGATACTTGGATTATACACAACCATTTAGTTACACATTCATAGCAAATATAAAAACAAAAGGGCTGTATTCTAAATGTGCACAGATTTGTTTGCCTCTATAAATTGAGTCAACATGTAAAATTTAGAAGACTTATGCAGCAATCTGGACTCCAGACTTGTCGTAAAAAATCAAATACGGTGTCCCCTGGGTTTCTATCACCGTTGGCCTGCTGTGCAGAGGTAGCTCCTTTATAAAAGGCATATATTCTCCAGTTTGCTACTCTGCCCACGTCAGTACTTTCCTTACTCAGATCACCTTCCTTTGTCCTTGTATTTGAGTTTACAACTCTTATGTTGTAGTTTATTTTGATAAAGATTTCAAGGCTTTTAAGTCAGTGTGTATTTGTTTATAATATATAGTCTATAGATTATATAAATCCCTCAGGTATGGGGTTGGATTTTAGAATTTAGTTTAAAACTTTTTCTTTATACCGCAAATAATCATATTCCCATACGAATGCCCAGAAGTTTTTTTAGGTTATTCCTGGTGGTAGTTGGATAGTTTATGAATATTGCAGACATTATATCTTTCTCCCCAGCAATCTTCCTTAGAAAGGCAGGTGACTTACTGACTTTCATTATGCTAGAAGTAACCCATGGGGATCAGTGTGAGAACTTTCATTGACAAGCCATTATATTTGTACTTGCTTTATATTTAGCCTAAAATAAAAAATAATTTTAGATAGCCATTTAAATGGAAACCAATAGAAATGGATTTAAAAAGTAGAGTTGCATTAGGGTCCCAGCATTACCACTACAACTGAGAATAGAATTTCTTCCTGAGCTTTGGTTTTTTTAATATTTAAGTTTTTAAGCCTCTCTCTCTTACACAGAACATACTGAGCTTTATAGCAGTTAAGATAAAAATCTGTTCTCTTGTATTAAAAGAAACCCATGGACTGTTTAATAATATGGAAAATATGTACATTTGAAGCTAATCACTCTTAAGTCAGAGCTCATTTCCTAAGTGGCCCATTTGGAGCAGGAGTGCCTGACACTGGCATCTGAGAGCCTAACATCATTGATAGAAGTGAGTCAAGGAAGTTTGTACCGCCTAGAGGAAGCCCCCAGCTGTATCGGGAAGCTCTGGAAACTGTATCTCTGAAACTCTTAATTCCTTAAATGTTCATATTTGCCACAAAAACTATTGTCAGATGTGTATTAGGTAAAGTTCTAGAGATTTCTTGATTATTGGTTATGACATACAGCTTTGTAATACTTCTCATATGCAGATTGTCATGGAGTCTTTCTTGGAGTACAATAAGCAAATATTCTTTGGAATGTAGTTTAAGAAACACTGCTCTAGAGATAATAATTTAGATCATTAATTTATATAAAAAATTTGTTACTATGTTTTATGTTTTGGGGGCTGTAGAGATAAAAGATACAGGCCTTACCCTCAAGAAGCTCTTGGTTTCAGAGGGAAACAATGAAGTGATTACAATATGCCATGCTAAGTGCTGTGAGCAAAGCAAGGATTCTTGGGACTGGTATGTTTGAAGGGAGTTCTGGCGATGACCACAGTTAATGTGGGGAGGCAGAGGAGGGGTGTTTGCAAGGCAGAGAGCAGCACATCTGAAAGCACAGAGGAGTGAGGAGGAAGGGACTGGTTTTCGTTATTTCCTTTCTATGTTGAATGTTGAAGTTCAAACATCTTAGAGAAGATTTGTAGTTCGTTTGAGAAATTTGTAATTTTGTGAAAAAAGAAATTTTTTTTTTTTGCTGTTTTATAGGACGGAAACACACCACTTTTATTTGCTATAATTTGCAAGAGACAGCAAATCATGGAATTTTTAGTGAAAAACCAAGCAAATGTATGTGCTGTTGATAGGCTGAGAGAGTACAATAGTTCTTGTTTAAAATAAAAACCCGAGTGTTCTAGAGTGGAGTCACTTAAGTCAGAAATATTAGTAAGATTAACATAATTATTGGCATATAGTGAAAAATATCAACACAAATAATCAGGTAGAAAAGCAAATATTTGGACTAAGCAACATAAAGAACATAGAGTAGGATTCGTTTTGTCTTATAGAGTGTTTGTTATTTGTAATCTGATGTTTTTGGTCTTGTAATCTTACATTAACTGAAGATTTTTGTATTTGTTTTATTTTTGAAGTGTGGACTTTTAGTTTATGACTACTAGTATTGCCATTATTATTATTTATTATTTTCAGGCTGTAGATAGCTCTTATCTGACCCCTAGCTGATATTAATCACAATATATCAGACTAGGAAAGCAATGGGGAGTCTTCATTTAAATCTTTGCCTACTTTAGATAAATGAACTCAGCACAGTTTCTTGGCCACCAGGGGACTGCAAGTTAGCAACTTGTATTATGGCATACCCTAGTGGAACAAGAGACTTCCTTGTCCCTTTCTTTTAGCCTTGGTGATAATTTACAAAGAGGAACACGTGAGCACCCAAGATGCTTATAGACACAAGCTGGTACATGTAAATGGTTATTATGTCTACGTTGATAGGCAGCATATTAAATGGATAAAGTGTATCAAACTAGCTGCTTAGTAATGACTTTATGAAAGTTCTTGAACTGAGTTCTTTCTTTGTTATTTTAGAACAGCCCTTATGCTTCCTGTGCATTATGGCTTATCAGGTATTGTCAGTATTTTTCTTCAGCAAAATATTAATGTCTTTACTCAAGATATGTGTGTATGAGATGCAGAGGATTATGCTGTTTTTCATGGTTTTACAAGGTGTTTGTATTAAAAGGCCAGTTAATACTAAATTGATGTTTAAAATAATTGCAACCATTGAATCTTATACATTAGTTGAGAGTTCATAGTTTGGTTCAGGTCGTTTGAAATAGCAAGAGTTAGTCCACTTTTTAGCTAGAAATCAAGCAGAAGGCTAGATTAGTTAGAGGTAGAATGCAGGATTCTTTCAGGACTTTTAAGACCTTTATCCCTAGGGATCTCAATGTGGTTCATGTTATTCAAAGTATAATCCCCATGCATCCGATAAAAATAGAGCCACATCTTTGACTTTTTTCTTCATTTCTTTTTCTTTAAAAAACAATTTTTTTTTTTTAGAGGCAAGGTCTCACTATGTTGCCTAGGCCGGTCTTGAACTCCTGAGCATAAGTAATCCTCCTGCCTCAGCCTCTCAAAGTGCTAGCCGCCATGCCTGGCCTGACTTTTCCAGTGAGTTATTGGGTCTTGAAACGTTCAATTTAGCAGAAAATCTTGTATTGTCTCCTGGGGCTATCTTGTGTATCTTCCTTCTTTGAATTTTCCAAGCAGCTAAGGTGTTTTCTAAGTCCAGGGAAGGCAGTCTTTCTTTACAAGTCAGAAGGGGGAGCAGAGGCCATTCTAATTATTCTGCTGTTTCCATGGATTCACTTGCTGTATTGCTGCCATTGTAACTGGTCCTGCAATCTGATAATGATTGACCTTTGCCGCCGGGATGCGTTCACTGATTCAGACCCCTCAGTTTTCATGATGATTTATACATGGAGTTCAAAGCTACGGTTTTTATTAGTTTATGTACTTATGCTCAGCCATTGTTCCTGGCACCCTGCTCTGGGGGCCAGGCCTCCTAGCTTTACCCACACAAATAGTCAGCAAATTGATGCTTCCCCTACACTAAAAACGTTATTTGGAGCCCACATCTTATCTAGACTTAGCCTAGGCCTTCATGGTAAGATATCCTGTGGGACCCCTGTTGGTCTTTTCTCTAACAAATATTGGTTGAGATTGTTTCCACCAGTCAGAGATGTTCAAATAACGCTGCAGGAAGAGATTAGAGTTCCCTTTCCCTTTTGCTGTCAGATTTTATCTTGAGGCTTTTTAAAATATCTTTTGCAGCAGCTTTGGTTAGATAGCAGAAGGTTCCATGTTACCTGTCCACAGAGCAGTGGGGTTGGCCCCGCAGATAATCCATTTCTACAAGAATAAAAGTCTCCCAGGCTATTTGCATATCTTCCTCAAGTTTTAAATCTACTTTAAAGTTCCACCTCACAGGAAGCCATTCAATAAAATTCTCTGAATCTCAAATAGGTGAGTTGGATTGAACAGAGCTAAGCGTCATCTGTGACTCATGGGTATCCATGTAGAAAACAGGGCTTTGTACTTGCTTCAGCAGCACATACTTTAAAATTGGATCAGTAGCGGATAAGCATAAGCATGGCTGCTGCCTAAGGATGGCTCACAAATTCATAAAGCATTCCATATTTTGCATTGCCCCTGGAAGGTCATTTCACTATTTCTTGACCAGTTCTAAGGAAGCAGTGTGAGTCAAACCAAAACAGGAGATACCCGATATTAAAATTGTGATGATCACTATAAAACTATTGATGTACGGTGATGTATGAAAGGAGAACAGAGCTGAGTAACATGTGGGTTGTTACATGCAAATATGTTGTTAGTACATGTCTTGGAAATGGGAAAATGTCAACTTGCGTCTCCTTCATAAACCTGAAAAACAATAAAAGCAGGGTTTTTTCTTGTCTGTTAGTTAGAGAGGACCATGGAGATCCAGCATCCTGGCACAGACGTGCCGGCTCGGAGTTTGAGGAGGTAGCGGAGTGGTGGTTGTCCAAGCCAGGTTTTGACATCTGTTAATTTCATGCTGTTGGTGTGATTGATGAGCTCAGTAACGGGGACAATTATGTTATCTATTTTAATGAGATAATAATATATTTATATGTCAATTTAGTTATATGAATTAGCTAAAATGCCCTGAATTACAAGCCACAATAAATACAACTAATAAATTAAAGTTCTAGTATTAGTGCTGATATTGCCTGAAATGGTTTAAGAATTTAATATGTTTGGTAAATATTTTTTATTTTAGTATTAAAGTAGCAATTTTATTTATTACTTTTTTATACATAGAATTTGACACCAAATTTTGGAACATAAAAAGAAGATACTTCAAAGCAAGTAAGACTGCTGATAGTAAATGTCTCATTTATCTTGTTGGTCCTACTCTTGATAAAAAAAAAGAAAGTAAAGGCCGGGCGCGGTGGCTCAAGCCTGTAATCCCAGCACTGTGGGAGGCCGAGGCGGGTGGATCACGAGGTCAAGAGATCGAGACCATCCTGGTCAACATGGTGAAACTCCGTCTCTACTAAAAATACAAAAAATTAGCTGGGCATGGTGGCGCGTGCCTGTAATCCCAGCGACTCAGGAGGCTGAGGCAGGAGAATTGCCTGAACCCAGGAGGCGGAGGTTGCGGTGAGCCGAGATCGCGCCATTGCACTCCAGCCTGGGTAACAAGAGCGAAACTCCGTCTCAAAAAAAAGAAAGTAAGATGTAAGATTAAGGTAGTTTTAATGGAAAAAGATCAGTTTAAAAATGTGTTAACTGCAAGTGTGTATATATAATATATATACACACACACACACACACACACATATATGTAAATTAATTTTCAAAATTTAACTTTTTTAGTTTGGAATTCAGAGTTATTTAAGACGGTAGTTTTATCTAATTTATAACCTGAAACAGTATCGTCTGAAAAAAATCATTTAATTACAATTCCTAAAATGCTATATAATATTTTTTGCATAAATAAGAAAAAAGGTTAGTATGTTGTATGTTTTCTCAATAGTCACATTATAACAAATTGAACTTGTTATACTTAAGGATCTTCTATTTCATTTTTATAATAAATTGTTTGTATTTAGTAAATAAATATAGTTGACCCATGAATCATGTGGGGGTCAGGGACTCTAATCCCTGTGCAGTTGAAAATCTGAGTATAACTTTTAATTTCCCCAACTTAGCTACTAATAACCCACCACTGACTGGAAGCCTTCCTGATAACAGAAACAGTCCGTTAAAACCTATTTCATTTGTGCTGCATTATTATGTACTGTGTCCTTACAACAAAGTAAGCTAGAGAAATGACGCTGTTAGAAAGAAAATCAGAAAAAACATTGACTTTTTATAAAACATAAGTGGATCCTCACAAAGTCTTCATCTTCATTATCTTCAGGTTGATTAGGCTGAGGAGGAAGAGGAGAGGTGGATCTTACCGTCCATGGCTTTCAGAGGCAGAAGAAAATCTGCATATAAGTAAATCCCTGCAGTTCGAACCCTTGCTGTTCAAGGGTGAACTGTATTACGTATTAATAGGTGTCACTAAGAAAGTAACTATCTTTAGAACTGGGAACTCAGCAATCCCTTTCTCGTACCATAAGTAAATGGCAACAAGAACTGTAAAACTCAACCAGCGTGCACCCATACAAATTGGAGATTAGGTTTTGGAGATATCTACTGAGTGCAGACGACAGAGAAACAATTCCTTTGTGAGAAGTACAAGTTATGTTATATATTCTTACATAAGCAAAATGGTTTTATCTGTCATAGTTTACATACACATGCACATACACACACACACACACGTGCTCTTGCACGTGCCTATGTACACATTGATAAGTTAAAAGTCTTGCTGATTCTTTATGACCAAATCCACTATTTGTGGGGAGAGCGGATAACACATCCTACACTTTGGATGCAGTTCTTTTGACTTTTTGACTTGTTCTGTGACGAACTGCCTTTAATGGGTGAACCATGTTTCTAGTTTTATAAGAAATTAAAAGATTAGAAGCAAGTAAAAGGAACTCTATGATCAGTAGTAGACTGTTGTACTTTACTCAGTGGTCATATGTTTTTCTCCAGGTATACAAGTTACTTGAATGATGAGTTCTCCAGTCACACAAGTTACTTAATAATTTATTATTATTATTATTATTACAAGAAATGGGGTCTGTGTTTTCTAGGCTAGAATACAGTGTCTATTCAGTGGTACAGTTACAGCTCACTCTAGCCTTGAACTTCTGGGCTTATTCAGTCCTCCTGCCTCCTCCTCCTGAGTAGCTGGGACCATAGTCATGTGTGGTTACATCTAGCTGGATACACAATTATTTTTTGATAGATTTATCTGTTTATTTTTGAGACAGTGTCTCCCTCTGTTGCCAGTACTTGAGTGTAGTGGTGCAATCTTGGCTCCCTGCAACTTCTGCTTCCTGGCCTTAAATGATCCTTTCCTCGGCCTCCCAAGTAGCTGGGACTACAGGCATACACCACCATGCTTAGCTATTTTTCTTTTTAAGGTATGTATGTATGTATATATGTATTTTTTAGATGAGGTCTCACTATATTGTCCAGGCTGATCTGGAACTTCTGAGCTCAAATAATCCTTTGGCATCAACCTCTCAAAAATGCTAGGATTTTACAGGTGTGAGCTACTGCACCTGGCCTGCACAATTGTTATTAAAAGAAATTAAGCCCCAATTGAGTTGCAGAAGTTTGACTATTTTTTCTTTTTTTTTAAGGAACATTCATATTGTAGAACATACTGTCAATCATCAAGATTTTCTATTTTGTACTCTGGTTAAACTAGGATTGCTGCTTATTTCACATTATTTTCTGAAATAATTGTTTTATTTATTCCTTTTATGGCTTTATTCAATTAGATACAGAAATACAAGAATCTCCATCAAATATCAAGGAGAAAAAATAAAATAAAAAACAGATTAGGGAAAGTTATTCTGTGAAATAACCATCTGATGACAGTCACATACATCAACTTAATAAAAATCTTATATGATGCATTTGTGTCAAGGGTTTCCAAGACCACTCACAGGTTTGGTGATTCACTAGAAGGTCTCACAGGACTCAGAAAATAGTCATACTCAGATCTTTAATTTATTACGATGAAAGGGTACAGGCAAAATTAGAGGGGAAAAGTGCATTTGGTCAAGTCTGGAGGAAACCATGCACAAGTTTCCAGGAGTTCTCTCCTGCGGAGTTCCCAGGATCTGCTTAATTCTCCCAGTCTCACATTTTGGCAACACATGTGCAGTGATGTCTACCAGTACCAGCATCTCATTAGAGACTCAGTACCCGAGTTTTTAAAATGGAGGTTACTCTCCCTCACACGTACCCAAATTCCAGACTCCCAGAAGGAAAGCATCTGTTCAGAGTAACCACATTGTTTCTATAAACACTTTAGACGCAGTGAGCCATTCTTCTCAGGGAATGATGGGAACCCTCTCGATTTCCTAAACATCCGCCAAGGGGCCAGCCTTGCATTTGGGCCTAACGATGTCAATCTTTTGCCTGCTATGTGAAATCTTTTCTGCACAAAAGTTTTAGCCCCAACTTAATTTTTGGTGTTATTTTAAAATTTCATTTTAACAGCAAATAATCTAAGATAAGATAACTTGGTACTAGTTTCTGTTGTGTGATCTATCCTTAGTTGCGATGCTGATTACTTTTCTGAGTTTTGGTGACTAACAGGTATTTCTTTGTAAGTTATCATAGCAGTATTAGGTAATTACAATCTGTCCTCCTTATCTCATTAGCCTTTCAGTAAAATTGTTAAATAAGCCTAATAATTTCTAAGTTAAAATTAGAAAAAAAAATTCTTTTATTTTCATTACATGAATAATCTAGTTTTCATATTGTGCTAAATCCGTTTAGAATTGTGAAATATTCATTTTATCAATATTTTCTTGCCTGAGCTTGCAATTAAATTTATTTATTTTACATATTTAATATCCTTCAATTTGAGAAATAATGCCTACATGCTGTTACTTTAATGGTCTCCAGTTGTGGGGGTCACCATGTCTTGCTTCAATATATCATAATAACAGGTTCAGTGAATATCTTTTATTTTTCATTTTAGTTTTTGTTCTGCAATTCTTGGGATGCATAGACAATGAGTATCTTTTTTAGATCAATAACTTTATTTCTTAGAGCAGTTTTAGGTTCACAGCAAAATTGAGAGGAAGGTACAGAGATTTCTCATTATTTTCCATGCCTCCCACACATGCATGGCATTTCCTATTAGTATTTTCCACCAAAGTGGTACATTTGTTACAACTGATGAACCTACATTGACACATTATAATCATTCAAAGTTTATAGTTGACATCAGGCTTCATTCTTAATACTGTACATTCTGTGAATTTGGACAAATGTATAATGACATGTATCTATTATTTTAATATTATAGACAGAACAGTTTCACTGCCCTAAAAATTCTCAATACTATGCCTGTTCATCTCCCCATTTCTTCCTAGCAACTCCAGCCACTGATTTTTTCCATCTTCATAGTTTTACTTTTTTCAGGAGTCATAGTTGAAATAATACAGTGGATATATTTTTGACTAGTTAAAAAACTAAAGTTCTATGGTAATTGAATGTAGTCATTTAAGATATACTTTATCCTTTTGATTTTCTTCTGCTTTTTTTATCATAAGATCTGATGACATGTGCTTTACATATTTAGAAAACATTTGTGTAGATATTTGCCACATAATGGAAAGGGTTGAGGAAAATGACACCATGCATTACCACACAGCACAAACTGGACCACCTTGGTTTATGGGGTGGGTTCAGATAGAATCTCCGTTCCTTGGAAGGGAACAAATTCAAGAGGTTGTACTTTATAATACTGGAATCACAAAGTCTTCATACATACTTTCAGTTGGAAATAAGACCAGGCAGTGAATGCTATAGGTAAATACCCATGCTCCTCACTGATCCTCTTCCTTTGAGGGATGAGTTTGAAGTCTGTGTTATGATGACATGGCTCACCTATGACTAGATTCTCTGTCATGAGGGATGGCAAGGAAATCACACAACTTTGCTTTATATGAGGTTTAAAAAGAATGTTTTTCTTTTACTAGGGAGAGGGGAAAGCATTGGCACATTCTGGTAGCAGGAGGGCATTGATAGTTTTCTTTTGATATATTTTTCACATCAGATAGTACTGCCTGGCAGCCTGCCACCCCTCCCCAGTGTTTCTTAAGCTTCTCTCTGAAGGTGAGGTGTGATTCGGAGTGGATAAGCTCTTAAAGGAGTGATCTTTCCAGTGGTTCTTTCTGTGGGAGGTAAAATGGCAGGTGAATTTGGCCTTGTTACACGTCGAGCTGAGCATATAGCTACAGCTGAGTAAACCACCCAGCACCTTCCCCAGAAGAGTGTTAGCCAGAGTAACACACCGATCTCTCTTGAGCTCTTCTCCTCTGGCAGCTGGAAGGTTTTTGCAAGGATCCTTGTTCCTGGTCTGATTCCTATGTTTTGCTGGCTTCTGATGATAAGTTGTTTTATCCTAACCTGAACAGTTTTAACTGCAGAGCTAGAGAGGCTGTGTTGTGTTCAACAAAATCAGTACAATAGTTCCTCCTTAAATGTAGGAGATACATTTCAAGACTCCCAGTAAATGCCTAAAACCACAAATAGCACTGAATCACATACCATTTTTTCTACACATATATATCTATGATAGTATTTAATTTATAAATTAGGCACAGTAAGAAATTAACAATAACTCATAATAAAATATATCGTTATGGTTCTCATCCTTTTTCTTGTGATGATGTGAAGTGATACAATGCCTGTGTAATGAGACGAAGTGAGGTGAATAGGCAGGCGTTGTAACGCAGTGTTAGGCCACTATGCTCCCCCTGAATCTAAGTCAGAAAAAAGATCATGAGCTGTGAGTGACCTTGGATCTTCAGGCCTTAATGATGTTGATGGCTGGCAACAGGAGACTGTGTTGATGACTAATGGGTGAACAGCATATGCAGTGTGGATGTACCCAACAAAGGGATAATTCACATCCTGGTCTGGATGGAGGGGGCTCAAGGTTTCATTCTCAGAATGGTACACTAAAACTTACGTTTATTTCTTAAGTTTTCCATGTGATATTTTTGGAATACAGTTGACTATTAGCTGCAACCACAGACATAAAAACTGCGAATGTAAAATCTATGTTTGAACGTTGACTCAGTTCTTGGTGTACAATCCTTAAAATCGTTAGAGATTCCAAACTGATGTCTTTTTGTATGCTAATGATTGATGGCTGGAAGCCCCTACATAGATTCAGGATGGCAACTGGTCATTAACGTGAAGACATTGATTAGAGGGTTGGGATCTTCTGTCTCTCTGCAGACTCTAGGGCAAAGAGAAAGCCTGAAGGTATTCAGTGACCAACGGCCAGTGATTCACTTAATCAGTGGTGCATATGTAACAAGGCTTTCATAAAGACCAAAGGGACTGGGCTGAGAGCTTCCAGTTCACTGAATACATGGAGGCTCCTGGAGGACGGTGTGTCCTGGGAGGGCATGGAATCTTTGTCCCACTTCCCCCACACTTTGCACGGTGCATCTCTTCATCTGTACCTTTTGTAATGTCATTCATAGCAAACTGGTAAATGTGTTCCCCGAGTACTTTGAGTCATTCCAGCAATTCAATTTAACCCAAAGAGGGAGTCCTGGGAACCGCAATTGAACCCCAAATTGAAGCCGGCTGGTCAGAAGTTCTGGAGTTTCAGACTTAGGACTGATGTAGGGAGGGAGTTTCCTGGGACTGAGCCCTTTACCTGTGGAATCTGATGCTATCTGCAGATAGAGTATGAGAACTGAATTAGATGACACCCAGCTTGTGTCACCTGCAGAAATGATCGCTTGCTTGGTGGTGGGGAAAAACCCTCCACACGTTTGATCACTGAAGACTTCTTTGTTGATGATTGTTTCTGTGGTGTGAGACCATAGGAAAACGTGGCAAGTGTGTCTTTTCCACACATGTCATGGATAAGGGAACTACTATATAGTCTGTTTTAGCTGCCCTTCATATTTTGGTTCAGAATCATGCTCTTTGACACTGGTCACTCATCACACCTGTTGTGATAACAGTACCATTTTTAGTCTCATATGGTTTGTCTGAGATGACTTGTATACTGCAGTTCACTTGTAGATATCAAATTTTGATAAATTTATTCTTTGCATTTAATAAATCACATACCAGTATGTATAATTTACATTAATTCTAATAAGGTCTCACGTGAGCTCCCAAAGGAATGCTTTGTAACAAAGCATCAGTCCTATAGTTTAAAGAAAAATGGTCTAAAGCATGCACGCAAGTGTGCATAATTTTTTTAATGAAGGTAGAGTCTTGCTATGTTTTCCAAACTGGTCTCAAACTTCTGGGTTTCTCAAGTGATCCTCCTGCCTCAGTCTCCCAAGTAGTTGAGATTACATATATAGCAGGGGATTCTCTGTACTCTTTTAGGACAAAGGAAAGCACTGGGAACTTATTAAGTGGTTTTCATGCTGAGGAATCAAGACTGCCATTTTGAAGTGACACAGATTAGTCTTTTAATCAGAGACAGATAATGGACAAGAGACAGTGGATCTTTCTACCTTGTTTTAGGTCATAAGGTTCCTTGCAGTTTAGGTGACAAAAGTTATGTCATCCATTAATTGAATTTCATGTCCTGCTTTAGGACAGATAATTTGTGAGGGCAAATTGTTGTCAAGCACTGCGAATATAGTGGCTGTCACTTTTTGTTATGGAGCTCAGGGTCAGTTTTCATTGAATATTTTATAGATTTAGATGGAGGCAGAAATAGGTAACGAAAATCTATTTTTAGAACAGAGGCCATATTTTAATTGTATCGAGAAATGTTATTTAATATACAGATGGCTGACCTTTTCGGAGATTGTGTTTTTGTTTCTTGGAGGGGGAAGCTGAATATGAACTGGCAGTTAAAAAATTTGTAAAAAAAAAAAAAAATCAACTTGCTCATTTTTATTATATATTTTTGCTCTACAGCATTTTCCACGAACTGTGTGTGGATTCATGCCCGAAACCAGATGATGACGACTTGACTGTTACTACCAAGGTAAAGTGGTCTCTTGTAAAATTTTCTCTCAACTTTTGCATAGTATTTACTTTTAAAATTTAGCGGTGGTTTAGTTACGGAAAGTTGGTCAGAGAAAACCATAGACATCTGGCTAGTTGATTAAAAAATTTTATTTAACATTGGTAACTAACAAAAGATTGATTAGTACTGTGACAGGGTGAGGGCTGAACAAAAATGAAGTGGAAGATACACAGCAACAGAAAAATCACATTAGGAAATGCTTTCTCCAATAGAGAAAATATGAAATTTGGTTAAGTTTTAATTAGACAAATATTAATACTTTGACTTTTAAGTCATACTAGTGTGACATCTGTTTTTTGCCAGTGTAAACCT
Source organism: Sapajus apella (assembly GCF_009761245.1). Lineage (NCBI taxonomy): Eukaryota > Metazoa > Chordata > Mammalia > Primates > Cebidae > Sapajus > Sapajus apella. The sequence goes on along the minus strand of NW_022437084.1, from coordinate 1,358,152 downwards.
TCAGTGGAACAAATTACTTGTGGTAATCATGGAATCTCCCTGGCACCTTTTAGTTGAAAATCTGTGCAACAAATAGCATATAGCTGTTTTTCTTGGGTGTTATATACTTGGTAGGAGAGATTGTTCCTCTACTTATATTATTGTATATATTATATACAGTAGTCTCTGCTATTGTAAACAGGGCCACAATGAACATACATGTGCATGTATCTTTATGTTAGAATGATTTATAATCCTTTGAGTATATACCCAGTAATGGGATAGCTGGGTCAAATGGTATTTCTAGGTCTATATCATTGAGGAATTGCCAGACTGTCTTCCACAGTGGCTGGACTAAGTTACACTCCTGCCAGCAGTGTAAATGTGTTCCTATTTGTCCACATCCTCTCCAGCATCTGTCGTCTCCTGATTTAATGATCGTCATTCTAACTGCATGCGTGACATGGTATCTCACTGTGATTTTGATTTGCATTTCTCTCATGACCAGTGATGAGCTTTTTTTCATGTTTGTTGGCTGCATATAAATGTCTTCTTTTGAGAAGCATCTGTTCATATCCTTTGCCCACTTTTTGATTGGGTTGTATTTTCTGGTAAATTTAATTTTTTTCTAGATTCTGGATATTAGCCCTTTGTCAGATGGGTAGATTGCAAAAATTTTTCCCCGTTCTGTTCGTTGCCAGTTCACTCTAATGATTGTTTCTTTTGCTGTGCAGAAGCTCTTAAGTTTAATTACAACCCACTTGTCTATTTTGGCTTTTGTTGCCATTGCTTTTGGTGTTTTAGTCATGAAGTTCTTGCCTATGCCTATGTCCTGAATGGTATTGCCTAGGTTTTCTTCTAGGGTTTTTATGGTGTTAGGTCTTATGTTTAAATATTTAATCCATCTGGAGTTAATTTGTGTATGTATAAGGTGTAAGGAAGGGATGCAGTTTGAGCTTTCTGCAGATGGCCAGCTAGTTTTCCCAACACCATTTATTAAATAGACAATCCCTTCCCCATTGCTTTTGTCAGGTTTGCGAAAGATCAGATGGTTGTAGATGTGTGGCGTTACTTCTGAGGCCTCTCTTCTATTCCACTGGACAGAGCGAAAGCCTGTCTCCAAAAAAACAAAAAGATGATGTATATTAGGGTGAAAGAAAGATTCTTCAAATAATCCCCAATAAGATGTTGACAATGGGCAGAAAAAGATGTATAAAAAGAAAACCACAGGGTGGCTGGGCATAGTGGCTCACACCTGTAATCCCAGTACTTCGGGAAGCAGATGTGGGTGCATCACCTGAGGTCAGGAGTTCAAGACCAGCCTTGCCAACATGGCAAAACCCTGTCTCTACTAAAAATACAAAAATTAGCCAGGCATGATGGCACATGCCTGTAATCCTAGCTACCTGGAAGACTGAAGCAGGAGAATCATTTGAACCCAGGAGGCAGAGGTTGTAGTGAGCTGAGATCGCGCCACTACCCTCCAGCCTGGGAGACAGAGATTCCATCTCAAAAAGAAAAGACCAGAAGGAGGCAAACTAAAATGGTGACAGTGGTTGCCTCTGGGTGTTTCCTTACTACTAATCCACACTTTTTTTTAACCCACGTTTCCTATGCTGAGACAGTATTATTTTTCTAAGGAGTGGGGGACAGGAGGGGAACAAAGTCAATAATAACTATACCTAATATTTAAAAAAACGAAATCTGTCAGATTGAACATGATGTCTAGGCAAGAAATAAAAACCCAAATCTGAAGCTAAAGTAAGAGCAGTCCAGTGTATGGCTGTCCCAGGCCAAGCCTTCCGCAGAGATTTAAGCTGCTCATGGCTCATGTGTTTATCACATTCAAGGTGATGGACTTGGGGGACAGAGTTGGTGTCTCTGAGACTACATGGCCAGCACAGGCAGATTCAAGACAACTCTGCAGAACAGTGAAGGAGAGAGAAGTCAAGTGGGGAGCTCGGCATGTTCATTCATTCGTTCATTTCCCTACCACCTCCCTGAGGTCTTGGGGACCCAGCCTTACCCTGTGATCCACCAGAAGGTGATCCTGGACAGGAAGGAGGCGCTGGACTCCGGGCAAGGATTCTAGTGGAAAGAAAGAACAGGTTAGGGAGGAAGAGGGAAAGGAACGATTCAACTTTTCATCCAGGCCAGAGCTTGGCAAGGAGTAGTCAGCTGCCCATTCTTGCCTTCAAAAGGACCAGTGTCCACTCCATACCATTCTGCACCCCGAAAGGATTCCTCCTAAGCCCCAGGAGAAAGAAACTCATAGCAGCTCCTCTTGTTTTACTCAACAGAGTGTCCAGGCACAACCACAATACAATAAGCTATCAACGTGCCTTATCTTCTATCCCCGCAGCAACCCTAGGAGCTGGTGTTAACCATCATCCCCACTTCACTCATTCAACAAATATTTTCTGAGCACCTACTATGTGCTAGGTACTCTACAAGGTACTACAGGGTTACCTTAGATCCCCACGACAACCTCATAAGCTGGTATTACTATTGTCTCCATTTTCCTCATTCAGGCATTGAATATTTATTGACCACCTACTATGAGCTAGACATGCTACCAAGAACTTATATACTTGCATTATTTTATATCCTCATGGAATTCTATAAACATGGTATTACTATTATCTCCATTTCATTCATTAATCCAACAAATATTTCCTGAGCACCATCCATGTATCAAGTACCCTGCATACAAATCTAAACAAACAGAAATGGCCCCTGCCTGTATGGAGCTTGTGGTCCACTGCAGTAATCATCAGTAATACCTGCCAAGATTCTCTACTATTAATAGCGAGCTCTGTTCTTAGTGTTTTACACAAATTACCCTATTTAATCTTCATCCCCACCTCACAAGGTAGGTTAAAGTATTCTATCATCCCTATTTTGCAGTTAAAACAAACTGGGGACCAGAGATGAAATGATTTGTTTAAGGTCCCACAGCTAAAAGTGGTAGAGACAGGACGTGAGCCCCAAACAGTCAGGCTCCAGAGAGAGACATGCATCAAATGATTACACGAACAAATGCAAAACTGCGACTTCTGGGCCTTGATATGTGTCCTAAAAGTAGAGAAATATTACCAGTGAGACAAAGTCAGCACACGGGGGCTGATCTTGCGTACCAAGGTCAGAGAAGGCTCCCCCGAGGAAGACAGTCAAGCTAGTGCCTGAAAGATGAGTAGAGGAGAACTAAATGACGAGGAAAGGCAAGGCATTCCCAGCAGACAACAGCATGTGCAAAGGCCTGGTGGTAAAAGGAAGTATGGCAGACTCCAGGAACCAAGAGGGGGCCTGAGCAGTCTACACTGAAGGCCACATATTTTGGTATTCATTCTAAGGGCAAGGGAAAGTACTGAGAGACTCTAAGCAAGCTATCAAAGAACTTACTTTCCAGAGGCACAAAGATGAGCCCCAACTCAACTTATAGGCAAGGAAAGGGACTGATACAGAGTCCTAGGATGACAGACCAAGCCTGGCTTTCAATACAGATGCATTGAGGTCAAAATTAGGAAACATAAGCTTTAAGCAGGAGAGGGATGAAAGGTTGCCATGTAGCAATGAGAGCTTTAGCCAAGGACTCCTCTCAAAGTTCCAGCCTTGTGCAGAGGTAAGGTATTTACAGAACCCAGTAAGGCAACATACTCTCCTCAAGTGGTTTTCCATCCAAGGCTGGATGTGCTTTTTAAAAAAATACTGTATCCTGGTGGGGTGTGGTGGTTCACACCTGTAATCTCAGCACTTTGGGAGGCCAAGGCCGGTGGATCACTTGAGGTTAGGAGTTGGAGAACAGCCTGGCCAGCATGGCAAAACCCCATTTCTACTAAAAATGCAAAAATTACCTGAGAGTTATGGCTCACGACTACAGTCCCAGCTACTCAGGAGGCAGAGGTTGCAGTGAGCTGAGATCCCACATCTTCACTCCAGCCTGGAGACCCTGTCTGTATCTGGGTCCTATCCCCATCAGGGGGATTAAGCTGGTTTGGAGTGCGACTAGGGCACTGAAACTTTGTTTTTGTTTCAAACGTCCACATTCTTCTTGCAAAAGTTGCTGGGCAGGAAATACGCAAGATAAGCCAAGAACATCTTGTCACACTGGACAACAAGGAAACTAAGCATAAACAGGATTGTTAGAAGGCCCAGGAGCCAACCAGAAGTGGCACTGCAGGCTAAAAAAGGGACAGTTTGAGCTCTGACAAGGAGAGTAAGTGCAATGAGCTGAAACATAGCATGTATGGTTTTTTTGAAACCAAGTCTTGCTCTGTCTCCCAGGCTGGAGTGCAGTGGCGTGATCTTGGCTCACTGCAACCTCCGTCTCCTGGGTTCAAGTGATCCTCCCACCTCGGCCTTCCAAGTAGCTGGGGCTACAAGCATCAGCCACGACACTAGGCTAATTTTTGTATTTTTAGTAGAGACGGGGTTTCACCCTGTTGATAACCAGGCTGGTCTTGAACTCCTGACCACAAGTGATCCACCCGCCTCGGCCTCCCAAAGTGCTGGGATTACAGGCGTGGCCACTGTGCCCAGCCGCTGATGCCTTTCATTAAGATAGTAAATAGCATTTTCGGAGGAACAATATGAAATAAATCTTAGACATGCTGAATTTAGAATACTTTTAGACATCCAAGTAGAGATGTCCTGTAGGCAATTAGGTATTAGCAGACAGAGTCTCAACAGCAGAATTTGGGGTAGAGATGAAAATGTTGGATTTACCCATGAGTGATGCCATGGACATGGCTGTGACTGCTTAGGGAAAGAAGAATGACAGAGGGCCTAGGGCTGATTGGTGGAACATTTAATGGCCAAATACAGGAGAATAAGCCAGCCAAAAAAAAAAAAGAGAGAGTGGTAGGAGGAAAATGAAGAACATGTCATGAACCATTAAGCAAGAGGAAAGAGCATCTCAAGAGTAAGAAGTCACTTTGGAGGTTGAAGTGTAGCTGAGGAGCACTGGGGCGGGGGGACATGAATTGTGTGTAATTCTCAGCAAGTCGGTTGTTACTCCACCTCTTTCTGGCTGATCTGACATAGGCAGCAACCCAACAGAAAACCAATGCTTCTGAGAATGGCTGCAGGTTTTTATGTGCTGTCTTTTGAGGTTAGAAATCAAGCCTGAGCTCTTCTTTCTCCTGATTCTCAGGAAGGAAGAATGCAGATGTGAGAACACTGATTGATTGGGTGTGTCACTGGGCAGCATCACTGTTAAAAGGTCAGCACACAAATGCAAGCTCACTTTTCTCCTTCTTCCATGTGACTAAAGTGGTTGACAAGGTTGTCACTCCCTCCTGTACCCACCACTGTGAGGGATAGCCAGGTCCAAACCTACTGCTTGGGCAGAAGAGGACAGGGCAGGTGTCCAAGGCCAGATCAGCAGTCAGCCAGGGCAAATGGGCTGGCTCTGGTTATATGACCCCAGGAAACTGACAGAAAGGAGTGAAATTCGGGGAAGATCTCGGTGTGTTTGAGAACTGGGGAGATAAAAAGGTTTCATCTCATGGTCTGCTTTAGTTTGAAACAATTTAACTAGATTCCAAAACACCAGCATTTCCACATGAACCAGTTTAACTCACTCCAGTCTTCTACCCTGGAGTTTGCTGCCCAAGTTCCAGTTAAGAATAAAATACACAATCCTTTTGTATTAACTATTTGCACTGATAAATGGAAAACAAATCTTTCTTTCTCCCATGGACCCTATAAACTAGAAAACAGTGGCTATAGATTGGAGACAATTCTGGTATTCCAGGGATTCCTGACCAGAATAATTTGAAATTACCCTAATTTCTCAATTACTAGTACCACACACATAAATTGCATCACACACACACACACACACACACACACACACACACACACACACACACACACACAGAGGCAGGCTTACCTACCTCTGAGAAAACTGCACAGATTCAACAAGAACAAATAGCAATTAGTGTGTTCCTTTATGGCTAGTGAATAATAATGTTAACTAAAACAAAAACAAGTATTATTTTTAAATCCACTATTGCCCGCCACCGAATATTTAAATCATGAAGTCTAAACTGACAGAACAGCAAATTAATACAGTCCTTTGGGAGGGAAATCTGGTGGTACATGTTAGAAACCAATCCTGTTATTTATTGCTTTTTTTTTTTTTTTTTTAAATGACAAAATGATTACAAAAGTTTCGTAAATCATAGTATATTCTTACAATGAATACTATGTAAACACTAAAAATGAGATGCTTGTGTGAGAACTAGCTTTGAAGGAGACACAAGGTATTTACAAATTATTATATTGAATGATAGCTAGTATTTGTGGAACACCTGTGTACTAGGGCTGTGCTGACTGATTGTACACCTGCTGTTTAATTTTATAATAACCTTACAAGGGAGGTGGCATGCTAACCTCATTTAACAAATAAAATGGGCCGGGCACGGTGGCTCAAGCCTGTAATCCCAGCACTTTGGGAGGCCGAGGCAGGTGGATCACGAGGTCAAGAGATCGAGACCATCCTGGTCAACACGGTGAAACCCCGTCTCTACTAAAACTACAAAAAATTAGCTGGGCAGGGTGGCGCGTGCCTGTAATCCCAGCTACTCAGGAGGCTGAGGCAGGAGAATTGCCTGAACCCAGGAGGCGGAGGTTGCGGTGAGCCGAGATCGCGCCATTGCACTCCAGCCTGGGTAACAAGAGCGAAACTCCGTCTAAGTAAAAAAAAAAAAAAAAACCAAATAAAATGGAAGCAGAGGCTTAAGTTTATTTTTATTTTTACTTTTTCACGACAGGGTTTCACCATGTTGGTCAGGCTGGTCTTGAACTCCCGACCTCAGGTGATCCGTCCGCCTTGGCCTCCAAAGTGCTTGGATTACAGGCGTGAGCCACCACGCCCGGCCAGGCTTAAGTTTATTATCTAATATCACTGAGGGAGGACATAGTAGAATCAGGATTTAAAACCATGAAACCTTGATTTCAGGACGTTATACTTCCACTCACTGTGCTAGTTTGTCATAAAGTATACATACTTTTGAATAAATTATTTAATATGCATCAATGTTATACATTTCTTAATATATAGCAATGTACATAAAACATCAACATTATGTATTTATGTAATATCATCAATGTACGTTACGAGTTCACAGCTCTTATCACTAAGGATTTTTGGATTTCTTTAGCAAATTTTAAGAAAATTGTTATGAATTAACAGTACAGATGATACAAATATACGGCAAAAGTAACAAGGAGGCATGTCAATGACTGAAAGTTTGGAGAACAAAACTCTCACCTTCTCAAAAGGCACTTTTTTCTTTATATGCAATACTATATGAAATTTTCACAACAATTACATATTACCTCAAAGAGTTTTTTCAAAAAAATAAAACCACCCCCTCAAACCATTTTTCAAATAAAACAAGAATAAAAGCACTATCTTAATGTGTACTCTCAGAAACTAGAAACATCCTTAACTAACATAAAAGTACAGTTATCCACTTGATTAAATAGTCCTTAATCATTACATTAATGACAGTAAGAAAAACAGATCATACTATACTGCCAATTGTTACAAGAGCCTGGGTATACATACACCATATATCATGATAGTCTCTTCAGACCCAAAATTAAAGGTGAAAAGAGAAAGAAAACAGGAAGAGATATGAGACTTTTCCTTCAACTAATTTACTCTAATACTATCTTTGTAATGCATGTATTTAGAACAAAACAGTGCTACAATGAGCATCTAGGTTAAAATCGTTATCAGAGAGGCAACTCCAGAATAAACAGATACAGTATGCTCGTTGATGGAAAGACCTGCTAGTGATGAATATCCTTCCCATATTCATCTATAAATTTAGCACAATTCTAATCATAATCTCAATGGGATTTGTCTTAAAACTCATCAAAATAATTCTAAAATTCACCAGAAACAGTAAATTCATGAGAATAGCTAAGAAAAATTTGGAAAAGAGCATATTTGCCCTATCAGATATCAAACTTCTACATAAAGCCACAGGGGAGGGGAGGTAATGGAATAAACACAGACAGACCTGTCACTAGAACAAAACTGAGAATCCAGAAAGAGGCCTTATGCTGTAGGAAGATGTTGTGGCATTTGAAATATGAACAGGTCAGTGAACTGAGAGACACAAAAGCCTATCCATTTGCAAAAAAGTTAGATTCCTACCCTCACACTAGACACAAAAGGGAATTCCATACAAACTAAATGAGCTCAGTGTGAAGAAAAAATTTTCACATAAAGTATATGAAAATTTTTTAAAGATAATCTTTGGATGGTAGAGATTTTGCTATACAATTTGATTTCAAGTTGAATAATGAAGAATTTTTTTAAGTGAAAGATCTGACCACATAAGTTAAAACTTCTATATAAAGACACCATAAACAAAATTAAAAGACAAGTAACAAGGAGAAAATACATGTAACACATATAACAAAAGATTAACCATTGTGATATCTAAAGAACTCCTATAAAGCGATAAGAAAAGATAAACAACCAAGAAGGGGGAAAAATGGGCAAAGGTATAAACAGGCAATATCCAGAAGGCAATGTAACACCTGGTAAACTACAGTCTAGGGGATTAAAGAAGTCATGTTTTTTAAAACTAACAAATTACACATATTTACATGATATCAGAACGGGAAATGCCCTTCTAAACTCGGATCTACAGACAAAAATTACCAAGAAAAATCATTAAAATTTTCATTGACTTAAAAAGACCTTTGTACTAGCGTTTGTCTAAATCAATGTGAAAAATTCTAAGATTTATCTAAGCAGGAGAAGAAACACAGTTAATAAAAACATGAAAACCTCATTGTCAACAAGGTGATTATAAATTAAAAAATACTTTTTTAAACTGTGAAAATCATTAAACTTCGCTGATGCTTGGGGAAAATGCAAATCAAAACAATGACATGACAGTTTTCATGTATCACACTGGCAAATATCTAAAAAGTAAGAATGCCCAATATTGGCAAGGGTACAGGGCACCCAATATTCTCTTACATTACTGGTGGAATTTTTAACATGGGAAAATAGTTGTGATATGTTTTTTGTTTGTTTTTTTGAGACAGAGTCTCACTCTTTCCCCCATGCTGGAGTACAATGGCACAATCTTGGCTCGCTGCAACCTCCACCTCCCCAGTTCAAGCAGTTCTCCTGCCTCAGCCCCTGCAAGGAGCTGGGATTAATTTTTGTATTTTTAGTAGAGATGGGGTTTCACTATGTTGGCCAAGGTGGTCTCAAACTGCTGACCTCAGATGATCCACCAACCTCAGCCACCCAAAGTGCTGGGATTATGGCCAGCACGCCCAGCCACAATATGTTAAGTGAGGAAAAGACAGTAAACATAAAGTAAGATCTCAACCATGTTCTAAAATAATAACTATGGTTTATGAGTACCTTTATGCCAGGGACCAGGACTGTTTACATGTACTAGTGTACTTCATATTCACAATAATCCTGTGAGTTAACACTATTATTACCCTCATTTTATGGAGGAAGAAACTGAGACAAGAGATCAAGTGACAGAGCCAAGACTTCAACTCAGGTTGACTCCAGAGTCTCAGATCTTAACTACTAGCACAATGTACAGAAATTAATTAAAATCTTTAAATATAGTGGAGTTGAGTATACTGTCTGCTTTAATTCCCTATTTCATCATAGATTTTCTACTACTTTACTTCTCAAATACAATGATTTTTAAAAGGATCAATAATCACAAGACAGCAACAGTGTCCCTGAAATTCCCCTGGAGATGCTAACTACAAAATAAAACTTAAAAATCATAATCCAATAGCTTTAAGTATTTTAGTACAGTAACATTTTTCTAAATGAATTTCATGTGGATCTGTAACATAAGAAACAGACTAAAGCAGTATTTTATTCTATCAGTATATTTTAAAGCTCAAATGTGGCTGAGTACGGTGGCTCATGCCTGTAATCACAGCACTTTGGGAGGCTGAGGTGGGCAGATCATTTGAGGTCAGGAGTTCGAGACCAGCCTGAACAACATGGCGAAACCATGTCACTACTACTAAAAATACACACACACACACACACACACACACACACACGTAGCCGGGCATGATGGCCTATGCCTGTAGTCCCACCTACTGGAGGGTGAGGCAGGAGAGATGCGGGTGAGGCAGGAGAGATGCTTGAAGCTGGGAGGAGGTTGCGGTGAGCCAAGATTGCACCACTGCATTCCCGCCTGGCCAACAGAGTGAGACTCCGTCTCAAAAAAACAAACAAAAAACATCTAATGTAGAACATGTATAATGAGAACAATAAAATTCTGATGAACACAAACTTTATGTATGATTAGGCCGTCTTATGTCAAATTTTTTTTGTTTTGATTGCATGGTATCAAGAAAAACCTGATTCACAAGGATGAGTAGATGATAAAGCATGGTTTGCAAATGATAAAGAATGTTTTGTGTGTTTCTTAAATAGTACATTAATGCTATCTAAGAATTTAATTACACCTGTCCAGAAGTTTTAAAAGTAGAACATTTCTAAATCAATTCTGTACTAATGTTAAGGAATGTGAATACTTGGCAGTCGTAAACTTTTTGATAAAAAATAAAAACTTTACAATATGTACTAATACTGATATATGCATACGGCAGTCACGTTATTGCATAATGCAATTAGTTCTGATAGTATTGAATGTGCTTATATAATGTTATAGGAGCAAACAAGCACCACCCTAATATTTCAAAATATCAACATAAAACTACAGTCTTACTAATCAATAACATTTTTATCCTTTCTGAGGAAGAAAAGAAAAAAACAATTTTAATTAAAAAATAAAATGGCTTTGTTTTTTTTTTTTCCCTGAGACAGAGTCTTGCCCTGTCACCCAGGCTGGAGTGCAGTGGCATGATCTCGGCTCACTGCAACCTCCACCTGTCAGGTTCAAGCGATTCTCCTGCCTCAGCCTCCCTACTAGTAGCTGGGACTACAGGTATGTGCACCACACCCAGCTAATTTTTGTATTTTTAATAGAGAAGGGATTTCACCATGTTGGCCAGGATGGTCTCAATCTCGATCTCATGATCCACCCACCTTCGCCTCCCAAACTGCTAGGATTATAGGCATGAGCCACCGTGCCTGGCCTGAGCCACCCCACCTAGCCTAAAAAATAAAATGGCATTTAAAAAGTTTCAAGTCTATATACAAAGTGAGAAACTCTATTCCAGGGATTGTTGTCCTGGGTATGAGCATTATAGACAATTTACATTTTCTTCCTTTTGCTTATTTTCTCTCAAATATTCTAAATGCATTTTTTTTTTCTTTTTTACTTTTTATTTGATTTTGAGATGGAGTTTTGCTCTGTTGCCCAGGCTGGAGTGCAGTGGTGCAATCTCAGCTCACTACAACCTCTGCATCCCAGGTTCAAAGCAATTTTCATGCCTCAGCCTCCCAGGTGGCTGAGACTACAGGTGCACACCCCACCATGCCTGGCTAAGTTTTGCATTTTTGGTAGAGACGGGTTTCACCATGTTGGCCACGCTGGTCCCAAGCTCCTGACCTCAGGTGATCCACCCGCCTTGGCCTCACAAAGTGCTGGGATTACAGGCGTGAGCTACCACGCCCGGCCTTCACTCAGTATAACTCTCTTGAGATAACCTCGCAGTAAAAATCAGTTGTCCTAATATATTAAAATTTAGCATGATATGCACTTGAGCGTATATAAACATTTATAATATTTTAAAGTTTAAAACATTAAAATGTGAATCCAAGGCGTATGAAATCTGTTTCACTGACACAGAACAAGGATTCTCAGATACAAATTTTGAAAACTGGCAATCTAATACACGTCTAGTACAATCCATTACAGGTTGATTACTCCTTATCTGAACACTTTGGAGCAGAAATACTTTGGATTTGCAATTTTTTCAGATTTGGGAATATTATGTGCGTTACATGCCAGTTGAACATCCCAAATCTCAAAGCGCAAAATCCCAAAACTGTGAGTGCCAATATGACACTCAAAGGAAATGCTCACCAGGAAATTTCAGAGTTTGGATTTTCAGATTAGGGATCCTCAGCCTGTAGAAGCACTTTATAGAAGCAAGGCCCAGGGCTCAGTGCCATGTCTTATCAGTGGTTACAAGAGTACATGGTTTACAAGAACGCCTGGTTTGTACTTTTTACAGGCAAGCTCTAGATTCCAGTTCTTTTCCAACCGAGTATGTTACATTCAAATATAACCACTTGCTCTTCTTCTCAAATGACCACAGGTTTGCTACCCTTTCAAGTTCTTCCTAATGATCAAGGAAATGAACTCGTCTTAAATTTCCAGATCTGTGTGGTGCTCAGCACCACACCTCAGGTCCAATTCTCCCGTCTCTAAAGTGCAGCAGGTCCACATGACAAGGCCTCCCTCAGAAAGAGCTACCCCAAACTGGGACAGATTCAAACAAACTCTTCTCCCTCTCCCTCCCTCCAGGTGCCTAGATTCCCTATCTCCTTCCTCCCTAGGCTAACTGGCTAAGTCTTCTGGATAGCTCACCCCCATTGCCTATCTGTTAGCTAACTGGGCGTGACAAACCAAGTCCTCACACCTTCAGGTTTAGAAGGCAAACACTCCAGGAACGAACTTCTAGAACACCAATACCTTCATAGTAATTTCCCTGCCTTTCCAAAGAGTGCTCTAAACAGGTAAAAGCTATAATACAAACTCTACATATTTTTGTCATATAGATACCAAAAATGGCAGTTTTTTTGTTGCAATTTTTAAAATCTGGTTGATAGGGTTATCGCTCTAACAATATTAGATCTAAATGGAATTTGAAGTGGTAGTAAAAGGCTGGTTGTGGTAGCTCACAACTGTAATCCCAGCAGTTTGGGAGGCGAAAGGCCAAGGTGGGAGGATGGCTTGAGGCCAGGAGTTTGAGACCAGCCCAGGCAACAAAGTAAGACTTTGTCACTACGAAAAATATAAAAAATGAGCCAGGCACAGTGGGGTGTGCACCTGTAGACCCAGCTACTTGGGAAGCTGAGGTGGAGGGATTACTTGATGTGGGGAGGTTGAGGCTGCAGTGAGCCATGAATGCACCACTGCACTCAGCCTGGGGAGACAGAGTGAGACAATGTCTCAAAAAATAAAGAAAGGGAAGAAAAGAAAAAAAGAAAGGAAGGGAAAGAAGAGAAGGAAGGGAAAGGAAGGAAAAAGGAGAGGAGGGCAGGAGAGGGAAGGACAGAGAGAAGGAGGGAAAGGAAGAAAAAGGAAAGAAGGGAAGACAGGAAGACAGAAAGAAAGAGTAGTGGTAAAGCGCTTGTACTCTAGAGCCAAACTGCCTGGGTTAGAATCAGGCCTCTGCCACTGTACTACCTGGATCAAGTGTTAGTCAGTTTGTGTGGCTCAGTTTACTCATCTGTAAAATGGCGATAAAAGCTACCTGCCTCATGGAACTTTTTGTGAGACTTTAATAATATATGTAAAGCACTTAGACCACTGCCTAGCACATAGTAACTATTATCTGTTAAGTATTAACATTTATCTCTACTACAGTCCAGATTCACTTCTTTGTGATATTTCTCTATTCCTCTTGGACTCTTTTCAGTTTAACCTGCTTCTAAAATTTCCATACTGCCGGGCGCGGTGGCTCAAGCCTGTAATCCCAGCACTTTGGGAGGCCGAGGCAGGTGGATCACGAGGTCAAGAGATCGAGACCATCCTGGTCAACATGGTGAAACCCCGTCTCTACTAAAAATACAAAACATTAGCTGGGCATGGTGGTGCGTGCCTGTAATCCCAGCTACTCAGGAGGCTGAGGCAGGAGAATTGCCTGAACCCAGGAGGCGGAGGTTGCGGTGAGCCGAGATCGCGCCATTGCACTCCAGCCTGGGTAACGAGCGAAACTCCGTCTCAAAAAAATAAAATAAAATAAAATAAAATAAAATTTCCATACCAAGAAACAATGACAATGTTAAGAATTTTATTAAATTCATCTTGGTTAGTCTAAACTACTAGAACATTCTCTTTTATGTCCTAGCAGTTATTAACATTTCACTAAACATAACTGCAAGCATTTAAAGTACGGGAGTAATGGAATAAATGCCAAGCCAAAGCAGGCTATCTATGAGAACATGACACTCCCCTGTTAAAAAGTGGGGGGAGGAATAATAGTCATATGGGTGTTTGTCTACGTGTCAAATAGCTCTGGCAAGTTTCACGGCGGCCTACTGACAGGGAGAACTGTCTGTTTGGGTGAAGGGATATGAAGACTTTTCACTGTACATGCTTTCTTATCTTTCAAATCTGAAGCAGCAAATGCCATTACCTATACAAGATTTAATTTTTAAAATGAGGGTACAGAGGTGACTCTAAATAAGGACTCTAGAAGCCAGGTGTCAAGTCTCAATTTGCTACTCCTCTGTTATCTTGGGCAAATCGCTTAACCTCTGAGTCTCAGACAAAGCAAGGAGCAATAAATACTTCTAGGTTCTTTTTTTTTTTTTTTTGAGACAGAGTCTCACTCTTGTTGTCCAGGCTGGAGTGCAATGGTGCTATCTCGGCTCACTGCAGCCTTCACCTCCTGGGTTCAAGTGATTCTCCTGCCTCAGTCTCCTGAGTAGCTACTATAGGCGCCTACCACCATGTCTGGCTATTTTTTTTTTGGGATAGAGTTTCACTCTTGTTGTCCAGGCTGGAGTTCAGTGGCTTCGAACTCCCCTCACTGCAGCCTCTGCCTCCAGGGTTCAAGTGATTCTCCTGCCTCAGCCCCAGGAGAAGCTGGGATTACAGGCACACACCACCACACCCAGGTAGCTTTTTTATATTTTTAGTAGAGACAGGGTTTCACCATGTTGGGCAGGCTGGTCTCATACTCCTGGCCTCAGGTGATCTGCCCACCTCAGGCCTCCCAAAGTGCTGGGATTACAGATGCAAACCACCACACCTGGCCCTAGGTTCTATTCTAAAAGTTTTATTATCTCTTTGGGGTAGTAAACAGACGGTACTTTTTTTTTTTTAAGATATGAGAGAGGTAGTAATCCAACATTTTGTAAAACAAGGCAACTTTTTTTGTGGACTTCATTTTCAAATACAGTGGACCCTTGAACAACACAGGTTTCAGCTGCATGGACACATTTATGTGGGGATCTTTTTCAACCAAATGCACACCTGCATATATGGAGGCCCAACTTTTCACATACCCAGGATCTGCAGGGCCCACAGCAGGGACTTGAGTATGCCAGGATTTTGGTAGAAATAGGGGTCCTGGAACCAACTCCCTATTGTATATGTCCTATGCATATACCATAGGACAACCAGACTACTTTTACAGTGTTAAAAGCATAAATTTGTCAAGCCTATTAACCTTTCCAGATCATTTGTACTATTCTTACATAGAAACCTTTCTTAGGGGGGTCTAATGTACAGGAAATATCTACATATAATATTCTGCATATTAGGGCTGGGCGCGGTGGCTGATGCCGGTAATCTCAGCACTTTGGGAGGCTGAGGCGGGCAGATCACCTGAGGTCATGAGTTCAAGACCAGCCTGGCCAACATGGTGAGACCCCATCTCTACTAAAAACACAAAAATTAGCCGGGCATGGTGGTAGGTGCCTGTAATCCCAGCTACTTGGGAGACTGAGGCAAGAGAATTGCTTGAACCTGGGAGGCAGAGGTTGCGGTGAGCCAAGATCGCACCACTGCAATCCAGCCTGGGTGAGAGCAAGACTCCATCTCAAAAAAAATATACTGCATATTAGTTTCTCTTGCACAGCTTCAAAAGTGTTTTAAATGAACACATCTTTATGCTATGCCACAAAGTCAGCAATAAAATACATTAGAACGATTAACGTTTAAACATATAAACAACTATATACAAGAAACTTATTATACTTACAGCTATTTATTATCAAACACTGAAAAAAAAGTAACATATCCAATCAATGGTAACAGCTATAACTGAGGACAGACTTTATTTCAGGAACATATATGTAATCACTTTTCATCCTAACATTCATCTGGCAAAGTAGGTTTGTTTGTTTTTTGAGACAGGTTCTCTCTCTACCACCCAGGTGGGAGTGCAGTAGCACCATCATGGCTGACTCCACAATGACCTCAGCCTCCCCGGCTCAAGTGATCCTCACACCTTGGCCTCCCAAGAAGCTGTAACTAAAGGCATGTGCAACCATGCCCGCTTAATTTTTGTATTTTTTGTAGAGACAGAGTTTTGCCCTGTTGTCCAGGCTGGTCTGAAACTCCTGAGCTCAAGAGATCTGCCATGTGTCAGTCTCCAAAGTGCTGGGATTACAGGTGTGAGCCAGGCCCTAAGTAGGTGTAAAAATCCCTATTTAACATAAGAAATTGAGGCACCATGAAGATAAAGCCACCAGTCTAAGAACTGGGAGAACTGGAAGCCCCTCCCCCCATCCCTTAGATTTGAGCTCAGTATACCAAGCCAAGGGGGCAGGGAAGGCTAACTTAATGTTAGCTGGCAGGCTGGTATAAGTTTGCAGCAGAATTGTCATTGATTTATGGGGAAAAGTAAGGACATATGACATGGAGTTTCACTCTTGTAGCCCAGCTGGAGTGCAACCGCACCATCTCCGCTTACTGCAACCTTTGCCTCCTGGGTTCAAGTGATTCTCCTGTTTCTGCCTTCAGAGTAGCTGGTATTACAGGTGCACAACACCATGCCCAGCTAATTTTATATTTTTAGTAGAGACAGGGTTTCATCATGTTAGCCAGGCTGGTCTGAAAGTAAAGTTTTCAATATAACTAAATGATTCCATTTAAAGATCTTTTATTCTGGCCAGGTGCAGTGCCTCATGCCTGTAATCCTTGCACTTTAGGAAGCCAAGGTGGGCAGGTCACGAGGTCAAGAGATCAAGACCATCCTGGCTAACATGGTGAAACACCGTCTCTACTACAAATACAAAAATTAGCTGGGTATGGTGGCATACACCTGTAGTCCCAACTACTCAGGATGCTAAGGCAGGAGAATCACTGGAACCAAGGAGAAGGAGGTTGCAGTGAGCTAAGATGGATAGTCCCACCACACTCCAACCTGGTCACAGAGCAAGACTCTATCTCAAAAAAATAAAAAATAAAATTTATTGGGAGAGATTCTGTTCTTTCCAATTGTTTGAGTAAAAATATCCTTTTGTTGGCCGGGCGCGGTGGCTCAAGCCCGTAATCCCAGCACTTTGGGAGGCCGAGGCAGGTGGATCACGAGGTCAAGAGATCGAGACCATCTCCTGGTCAACATGGTGAAACCCCGTCTCTACTAAAAATACAAAAAATTAGCTGGGCATGGTGGTGCGTGCCTATAATCCCAGCTACTCAGGAGGCTGAGGCAGGAGAATTGCCTGAACCCAGGAGGCAGAGGTTGCGGTGAGCCAAGATCGCGCCATTGCACTCCAGCCTGGGTAACATGAGTGAAACTCTGTCTCAAAAAAAAAAAAAAAAAAACAAATAAAAAAAAAAAATCCTTTTGTTAAATGAAATGGTGACAGGAGACAGTGGTGTGATATTAGTTTTTGTTGGCTGTACCTGGTAGAAATAAAAAATCAGGCCAGGCACGGTGGCTTACGAGTTCAAGAGATCGAGACCGTCCTGGCCAACATGGTGAAACCCTGTCTCTACTAAAAATACAAAAATTAGCCGGGAGTGGTGGCACATACCTGTAATCCCAGCTACTCAGGAAGCCGACACAGGAGAATCACTTGAACCCAGGAGGCAGAGTCTGCAGTGGGCTGAGATCCCACCACTGCACTCTAGCCTGGTGAGAGAGCCAGACTCCGTCTCAAAAAAAAAAAAAAAAAAAAAAAAAAAAAATTTCTATTGTAGCCTCCTAATTTTGGGAAAATATTTCTTTAGAAATCTAAAAGTCTGGCCGTTTCCATCATTATGGCCCCAAAATAATAGAGGACTTTACACAAAGATAACACATGCCCCTCAAGATTCTGTCTTTAACCTCTATCTTATTCTGTTTGGATTAGGACTTTTGGGGATTGTGAAATAAGAATAAAGTTGAGTATAAGCAATCCAAAACCATGTGCTGACACTGGATCCTGGAAGAGGGCTTTCTTCAGAATCTTTTTCATCTGTTAACTTTTCTCTGGGCTCAAACCTTTTTTTTTTTTTTTTTTTTTTTAAGACAGGGTTTCACTCTTGTTGACCAGGGATCACAGGTGTGAGCCAGGTGGCTTCAAACTTTGAGACAGAATTTCGCTCTTGTTGTCCAGACTGGAGTGCAATGGCGTGATCTTGGCTCACTACAACCTCCATCTCCCGGGTTCAAGCAATTCTCCTGCCTCAGCCTCCCAAGTAGCTGGGATTATAGGCATGCACCACCATGCCCTCTCACCTAATTTTGTATTTTTAGTAGAGATGGGCTTTCTCCATGTTGGTCAGGCTGGTCTTGAACTCCTGACCTCAGGTGATCCACCCGCCTCGGCCTCCCAAAGTGCTGGTATTACAAGCATGAGCCACCGCGCCCGGCCTGGGCTCAAACTTTCTTTTCCTAAGAGTCACATCTTTGAGTAGAACTGCTACATGGTAATCACTACTCAAAAGAAACTTGAGGTGTCCAATAATCAGCTTTCATTTAAAGTCTCTTTCCACTAGACAAAATAAAAACTTTCAGTGTTTTGTCTACCTACTTCCAAAAGAAAATGTCTGTACATATACATGTGATTTACATCAGCCTGTTTATAAACTATTTCCAAAATAAGTTGACCTGTAAATTCATTTATTAAATGAGTAGTTTATAAACTACTTGATTTTTACGAGTAGTTTATAAACTACTTGATTTTTGCAAGTAGTTTATTAACAGGCTGATCAAACTGAACAAATTTCTTAAACTAATTTCACTGTATAGATAGCAAGTAAGTTATTTGCTCTTCTTATTAGCATATCTTATTTTTACCTATCCTTTAACATGCATCTAAGTTAAACTGTTTTATGTCCACAGCTACACATGAAACAACGCTTTCAGTCACAACATAATAAATTCACATTTAAAACTATAAAGAGATCCAGTTACCTATAGTCTTACATGTACTTATATATACTTTTAATATACTTCTTGATGTTTTATGATGCACAAACATGCAGCTCTTGCAGGATATATAACTATGAGAATATTTAGAGTGTATGCATATTAAACAGTTCAAAACTCTCTTTAAAGAAAGTCACTTTTAAGAACTTAAGCAAACAGTAAAGTACTCCTTCCATGTCCCAATGTTAAAAGTTCCATTTATTTTAGACAACTTGTTTCAAAAAAAAATTAAAATTGATCATAATTCTGCTTAAATTCCATATTAACCTAGGACCAAAGGTTATTTTTAGTTCTTCTTGTTTCTTAAATACTTGAAATGTGCTGCTGCATAATGTTTTCCTTATATATTTATTCATTCAACTAACTTCAGGTGGAAGGTACTTAGGAGTTTAAAAGTCCTTTCCCAAAGTGGAAATAACAAAAATTTTGCATAAAAGACACTCAGTGTTTCTCAAAGGGTATCTGAGAGTCTGTCAGCCTCTTAACTTGGTTCAGAATAACCACCAACAACAAATGTGAGCTTTTTGTCACATCTATGTATTTTCCCCTGTAAACTAATACCTACATTTTAATTGATTTTCAAAATGTTTCATTTGGCCATGTGATAATTATTTCCCCTGTAAAAAGCTACAGGATTTTGGTTTAAGAGCAAATGAGATAGAGTATCTGGTCCATGAGAAAGCTAAGTGGAAAGATCCGCACCCTGAAGTTTGTAATAACCAATAGCAAGACAAACTCCAATGCTACCTTGTTCATGTAATCAACAATATGTGAGTCGAAATAAACTAGTGAGCTATATGTTTCCGTCTACATACCAATTTACCAATCAACAGGAGGGGAAGAAATTGCTCAAATGTGACTACTGTTAATAAACATGTTAACAAACATTTAAATATTAGTCTCTATTAAAAATCGTAACCTATCAATTCTGAAATCATTCCTTCAACTTGTTGTTTTTAATACCCCCCCAAAACAAAAAAAACAGCAGCCACCTTTAAAATGTAAATTCCTCCCTTTTTCAAAGTAACTTGCCTAGGAAAATTTAATGCGTTAAAATAAAACATAACAGACCAATTACAACATTAAAAAAAACTAAAATGATCAGTAACACAAACCAATCGCTCAAGTTTAGCAAAGCGTGTGCTTTTAATCTGTTGTGGGTATCCTATTACATTAACCAACAACGTTTAAAAGTCATCCCAATACCTAAACCACCACCATACACATAACATACTTGTCCCTTTACTCCAATGAAGCTTAAACTCAAACCCAAACTCAGACCACTTCCTCCTCCCGGCACAATGTAATATAAGAGGGGAAACCCAAGAAAACAAATATGTTAAGTGTCAGTATCTTCTTTCAGAGGAGGGTCAAATTCATATTTGCCCGCAAATGTCACCGTCCCAGTAAGTCTACAAATTCTCACTAGCGCTGGAGTACACAGTCCTGACCGCGGAAACACCTGTTCTAACACCAGGAAGACACGAGGAAACGCAAGCCCCCTGAGTCCGCGCCGGCCCCAAAGCCTCGACTGCAGCGATGGGGCAACAAGAGGTGGCCGCTGGCCTCGCGGGTGCGGCGGACAGGGTCCCATACACCCTGCCCGCCTCCTAAGAACCAGAAAACCTGTCAGGCCAGCCGAGACCCACCCTCCTCAGACCCTCCTGCTCCAGCACGGCACTGCTCCCGCCGGCCCGACCGCATCCCGACCATCCCGGCCTCCCAGGTGTACTCTGTCACCTCATCCCTCCCTGGCGGCCTCGAGGCCCCGCCACCTTCGCAGCGCGGTCTGGGCTTGGGCCGCCCCTGGGGCAGGAGCGCCCAGCCGCAGCCCCCCCCCCCCCCCCGGCCCCGCCCCTTCCCCCGCGGCCCGGTCCCCACCGCCCCCAGGCCCGAGCTCCAGCCTCGCGCTTCCCACCCCCCAGCCTCCGCCCTCGCCCCGCGCGGCCGCTCCCGGCCCACTCCCCAACGCCGGCTACCTGGAGGCAAAGGCGGCGGAGCACTTCACCTAGGGCTCTAGGTTGCAGAGGGCCTGGTGCTCGAGGTCCCGCTCCTTCTCCCGCTCCACATGGTCGGCGTAGATGGACAGCAGGATCCGCACACGGCGTACCAGGCTACCAGCTCCCACGGCGGCACCGACACTCTCAGCAGGACGGGCGCCGCCATCTTCCCTCCTCTGCTGCCACCGCCTCCTTCCGCCTCCACCTCAGCCGCTGCCGCCCGTCGGGGCCCGACCCAGCCGCCACCGACGCCGCCGTCACCGCCGCCGCGCGCCAAAGGCTCGGCCGCTGGCTCCGGGCCCAGCCCCACAGGCGCGTGGCCCAGCCGCCCCGAAAAACAACTAGTGAGGCGGACGGAGCGGAGAACGCGTTTGCGGGCGCGGAAGGAAGACGCCGAAAGCACAACTGCCTAGGCTGCCCGCCGGTGGAGACTGAGGCGGCGCGGCGCGGCGCTCGTGAAGGGCGGGGTCCGTGAAGGGGCGGGGCCTGGGCGAGGGGCGGGACCGAGCGGGGGTGACGTAGGGGAGCCGTGGCCAGTAGCACGTTGCAAAGATCCCACTGTGGGTGACTGGGTGAGCCCTCGGCCGGCCCCTCCCTCGGGATGGCAATCAGTTGCCATCCTTTTTCCCTTTTTCGTCATTATCACTTGTTATTTCTTACCCAATCTAAATCACCCCTGGCCAATGCCTGGGGCTCCTGAGCCCCCCTCCTATGACCTGATCTTCCCACCACCACCTCCGGGAACTTTGTGTTCAACCTGTCCAAACCTTTTTTTTTTTTTTTTTTAATGTGCAAAACTGTGTTTTAAATTTTAAAACTATTTTTAAAAAATGATTTATGGGCTGGGTGTGGTGGCTCATGCCTGCAATCCCAGCACTTTGGGAGGCCGAGACAGGTGGATCACTTGAGGTCAGGAGTTTGAGACCTAGCCTGGCCTACATGATGAAACCCCCGTCTCTACTAAAAATAAAAATAAAAACTTAGCCAGGCATGGTGGTGCATGCCTGTAATCCCAGCTACTTGGGAGGCTGAGGCACTAGAATCTCTTGAACCTGGGAGGCGGAGGTTGCAGTGAGCCAAGATCGTGCCACTGCACTCCATCCAGGGCCATAGAGTGAGAGTCTCAAAAAAAAGCAACAAAACAAAAAACAAATTTACGAATGCCTTGCTTCTCTGTAAGTTGAATTTGAGGTGGCTTACCATAATTCATATCATATAGAAAAATACAGCTGAGCTAATAAAATCAGTACCAAGAAAAGGAAAAGTCAGGCCCAAGATCGGTGTCTCATGCCTGTAATCCCAGCACTTTGGGAGGTAGAGGCAGGCGGATCACCTGAGGTCGGGAGTTCAAGACCAGTCTCACCAACATGAAGAAACCCTGTCTCAACTAAAAATACAAAATTAGTCAGGTGTGGTGGCGCATGACTGTGATCCCAGCTGCTACTCAAGAGGCTGAGGCAGAAGAATCCCTTGAACCTGGCAGGCGGAGTTTGCGGTGAGCCTAGATCACTCCACTGCACTCCAGCCTGGGCAAACAAGAGGGAAACTCCATCTTGTTTCAGAAAAAAAAAAGAGAGAGAGAGACAAAAAAAAAAAATAGTCAGAATAAAATGAAAGGCCAGGAATAAGAACACAGATAAGCAGGTTATAGGGGCTTACACAATTATTAAAATTGGGTCATACATTTGGCTCTGAGCTTCCTGGTGGCCAAAACTAAAAGGAAGAAACATGTATGTGCTTTTCTTACTGTCTCTAAGAAGAAACACAGTGTTCTTGGAGACTCTCAGTGTTTCTCTGGTTCAGCTTTCTGTTTTTCAGGGGCTTTATATAGTGATTTTGAGTAATAAGCAAAATCCTTGTATTCGTTACCTATTGTTGGGTAAAAATCGCCCCAAGTTTAGTGGCTTAATAAACAATAAACTTTGTTTTTCCTCCCAGTTTCAGTGGGCTAGGAATCTAGGTGAGGTTAGCTGTGTCCTCTGGCTCAGGCTTTCAAGGCCCTTACCACTTCCATGTGAAGCTTTATCGCCCTGCACTAAGTCCCTGTCTCCCCACCAGCAGGACAGGGTAGGGGGTGGGAGATGCTCAGAGGACAGTAAGCAAGTCTGATTCATTTGTGTTACCTGAACCTAGTCCAGGGCTAACCTGGCACAAGGAGACCTCAGCAAATAAATTTAACAAATGAACCAACACACACACATGAACAGAAGTGGCCCACAATGAGGCTTAACAGTGGCCTCACAGAGGTCACTTGAAAGTGTTAAAAGCCTTGAAAGCTCAGCTTCAATCACTGCCAGCCAGGGTGTCAGGAAAAAAAATTCAACAGGGGCTGCTATGTGCCATGCATCATCTCAGTTTGTTCATCTGTAAAGTGAGGGCAATAATAGCAATGCCTGCGTCATAGGATTTATGTGAAGTCAAATTGAATTAACAACACCCCAAAGAATTTAGAACAGCTTCTGGTACATAGTATGTGCTCAACAAATGGTTATTATTCTCATCTCAACTCTCATAATATTAGTGTAAAAGGCAAGATATATGTTATATATGATTTGAGTACTAGTGTAATTCTTTTTTTTTGAGAAGGAGTCTCATTCTGTCACCCAGGCTGGAGTGCAGTGGCATGATCTTGGTTCACTGTAACCAAGATCACTGTAACCTCCACCTCCTGGGTTCAAGTGATTCTCCTGCCTCACCCCACTAGTTAGCTGGGATTACAGGCATGCGCCACCACACCTGGCTAATTTTTGTATTTTTAGTAGAGATGGTGTTTCATCATATTGGCCAGGCTGGTCTCGAACTCCTGACCTCAAGTGATCCCAAAGTGCTGGGATTACAGGCACCAGTCATGGTGTCTGGCCTTGTAATTCTACTTAGATGAAGATCTTAAAGCTCAGTGATGTCACTTCCCTGGACTGCTTGACTCTACAGGAGGGGTTGTAAACTTTTCCTGTAAAGGGCCCGATAGCAAATGTTTTAGGCTTTGTGGGCCATAGAGTCCCTATGGCAACTGCGCTGTTGTATGTTGAAAGCAGCCATAGATAAACAGTAAACAAGTGAGGGTGGCTGTATAATCTGAAAGGAAGGCATCATGGTTTCCTGTTATGGGGAAAGAATCGGGCTACAGGGTGCATGGGGTTCCTCTCACATCATCAACCACCACAGACCTCCACATCCTGGGGCTCTCTGCACATCTCAGAGAGCAGAGAGCACAGGGTAGGTGAGGCAGAGAGTACAGGATGGGGTGGGGCAGGGGGAGTAAGGGAGGTGGGAAACAGGGGAAAGTGCTCCTGGCAGGAAACAGCAGTGCAAACTCTGAGACTGAGGGAGAAAGCAGAGGGAGCAAGTGGAGGAGAGGTGAGAGGGAGAGGCGACTTCGGCTTATCTTTGGTTCTGAGCACTGCAGAAGCCATGGAGGATATTTGAGCAAAAGAGGGATACTGATCACCCCTTTATTCATGCAGCAAACAGTTCCTGACACCTCCTTGGAGCTGGCGGCCCTGCGCAGGGCGGTGCAGCAATGCGGCCGAGTCAGACCCGGTCCCTGCCCTCAGTGGGCTCCCTGTTTAATAGAAACCCCGTCTCTATTAAAAATATTAAAAATTAGCCAGGTGTGGTGGTGCGTGCCTGTAATCCCAGCTACTCTGGAGACTGACAGCAGAGGCGGGCAGGGACACTGGCAAGTCAAGACCTGGAGGGATACGTGCCACCGTGGGGCTTAGGAGGGACACAGGGGAGGCCCGAGGTGAGGCTTCTAAGTCAGCACGCTGCATCATGGAATGCTTCCCGAAGGAGGTAATGTTTAAACCGGAAGCTGGAGATGAGTAAGAATGAGCACAGGAAAGGGTGTGATGGGGACAAATGTGCGAGGCAGAGAGAACGGCAGGCACAGAGGCCTGCAGGCTCGGGAGCCCCTGAGTCCCTGCGAGCTTTGCCGCTCCTCCTTGTGCAGGATGGTGGAGGGGTGGCCCACCCTCCATAAAGCACTGGAATTCTGGCGGTGATGGGGTGCTAGGGAGGGTTAGAACCGACAGGGGCAGCTCTGGGTCTCAGAAGGAGGCCTCTAGGGCCCTGTCCAGGAAAGACTGGAGTAGGAGGATTCTGAGCCAGGAGCCCAGGGAAAGGCTGGGACAGAGGTCCGGAATGGATCTGGCAGCCAAAACTGGGGCCATGGCAAGGGTGTCAGGATGGCGAGAACAGACGTGAGGGCTATTTAAGACGTTTTCACCGAGAGCTGGGAACGCTACTCAAAGCTGAGGATGTGTTTCCTAAAAGTGAAGAGCCCTACATTTACTCAAAGGCAGTGTAAATCCAAGACAAGTTTCTCGCAAGCAGACTGAACAAAAATAAAGATGTAGGCCTGGCACACTGGCTCACGCCTCTAATCCCAGCACTTTGGGAGGCTGAGGCGGGCAGGTCACGAGGTCAGGAGTTTGAGACCAGCCTGGCCAACATGGTGAAACCCTGTCTCTATTAAAAATACGAAAAATTAGCCAGGTGTGGTGGTGCGCACCTGTAATCCCAGCTACTCTGGAGACTGAGGCAGGATAATCGCTCGAACCTAGGAGGCAGAGGTTGTGGTGAGCAGAGATCACACCATTGCACTCCAGCCTGGGCAGCAGAGCAAGACTCTGTCTCAAAAAGAAAATAAAACAAAAATAAAGATGTTCGCCACATATGCAGGTGGCCATGGTAAAGGCGGGAGATCCTTTTGCCGAAGGAGTAGGGCTTAGTAAATATGAAGGCCCAGGGCAGGGAGGTGCTGAGGCCGGAGGCCCAAATGAACACAGATGGTCCTTTAGATGAACAGGAGGCCTTAGTCTACACGGGGACAAAGGGACTTTTGCTCTGGCCTAAAGCCTCAGTAAACACAGCCCCTACATAAACACAGCTAAGGGTGGCAGTGGAGCTGTGAAACGCCAGTGTCCCATCCCATCAGGTCAGAAGCATCCCACAGGGATTTGGAGTCCAGTCTCAGAAAGACCAGCTTCCCCCTCTTCCACCTGTGCGCTCTCCCAGGGCTGGGTAATTGGAGAGCGCTGTCAGGTCTGAGGAGGTGGAGACATTGAGTGCAGAGATTCTAGAGAAAAGCTGAGATTCTGAGCAGGCTCTGAGATAATCTTCCTCCTTCAGCAACAAGATAAACAAGGTCCTTGCCCCCGCAAAGCCTCAGTTCTAGTGAGAGACATCTCTTCTTTCCACAGAGGTTTACTGAGCACCTCCTGTGTGCCAGGGCACAGGGGCAGATAAAGCCGGTGAAAATCCCTGCACTGTCAGCATTCACACTCAAGTTGTGGGAGACAGATGAGACAAGACGTAAGAGTAAGAAAGTAAATAAATAAAAGATGAGAGACATCCAACAGTGATAAACACCACAGAGAGGAAAAAAACCAGCCCTAATAATAAACAAGGGAGCAAACACATAAAGCAATTATAGATTAAAATAAGGTGGAGGAAGGAAACCCACAGAGGAGCTGAGATTGAAACTGGAAGGGAAGGTCAGCTCTAGAGAAGGTGGTCAGGAGATGACGTTTAAGCTGAGATCTGAAGCAAGATCGCAGGCAGAGTGGTGGGAAGCGTGTCCCAGGCAGAAAGAACAGCAAACGCCAGTCTCTAGGTGGGAAGGCACCTCCCATGTCGAGAAAATGGAAGAAGCTCAAGGGGGCAGAGGCACAGTACACAATGGGGTGCTGAGGTTGGAAGGATGGACAGAAGCCAGACACCAAGTGCATTGGAGGCATCTGGGTTTTATTATAATTGCAGTGGGGACTCACAGATGGGTTTTAAGCAGGTTTTAACATGATGCTGTTTGAAGAAGACGTTGGCTGCAGAGTAGAGAATGGACTTAGCATGGCGAGGGCAGGAGGGGTTGGGGGTCGAGGCTGGAAGCAGCAAGACCAGTTAGGATGCTGCTCCATCTGTGCAGGTGAGGGATAAGGGTGACCTGGAAGAGGGTGACTGAGAGGGGACTAGCGGGTGGATTCTTTATCGTGTATTTTGGAGCTGAGTGACAGGAGCTGCCAACCTGAGAGTTGAGAGCGAGGGAGGAATGAAAGACGTTCCCAGCTTTGACCCAAGCACCTAGGGAGAGGATGCCAACTTAGAGGAGACAGAGGGGGAAGGCTGGGGCACACTGTGGAGCTTAAACAGAAATAAATGGGAGGGAATAGAAGTGGGATGGGGGCAGGAATGTTCACTGTCCATCAGCCAAGCATCAGGGGCCCCCAGGTTTGCACAAAGAGGCTGCCTGGCGCAAAGCACTTTTCAGTGCTGGCTCGGAAACATCTGAGAGACGTCTGAGAGCTGCCGCCAAGCTAACTGAATCGGAGCCGGTGCATTTGAAGAGACACCTGTGAGGGTTACCCAAAGAGAGTTTGGATAATCAGTGACACACATGAGATCAGAAGCAGGGAGGCATCAAGTCATGTTGACTGAGGTTCAAATCCCAGCCCTTCCATGCCACGTTAGACAACTGACCTCAATTCTCTCCATTTCACCACCTGTAAAATGGGTGTCCTTGTGTCTCATGGGGCTGATGGGAGAAATAAGTGAGACATGCCACACAGTAGGCACTAGGAAAGTTTCCAGAGAAGAGCCTATTAGGACCCAAGGGAAGGCAGAGGTGGGGGTCCATCCGCTCATCCCACGAGCACTCACTGTGTGCACACTCATGCTAGGCTGTTCTAGGAGCTGGGACCCATCAAGGAATGAGGCAAACAAAACTCTCCGCCCTCGATGACATGGAAACAGATTTGCAGAGAGAGTGGTGTGGTACTTAACAGCCAAATGATCTGGGTTCGAGGCCTGGCTCTGCCACTTGCCCAAGTTACTTGTCTTAAGGCTTGCTTTCTTCATCTATAACATGGTACTAATGACAGTACATGGTGAAACACCGTCTCTACCAAAAATGCAGAAGAAAAAAAATTAGCTGGGTGTGGTGGCAGGCACCTGTAATCCCAGCTACTCAGGAGGCTGAAGCAGGAGAAGTGCTTGAACCCGGGAGGCAGAGGTTGCAGTGAACTGAGACTGCGCCAGTGTACTTCAACCTGGGCGACGGAGTGAGACTCCAACTCGAAATAAAATAAAATAGTAAATAAATGTTGGTGGAATAAGTGGAGTTAGGCTTGGTAAAAATGAGTGTTGAACCCTTTTTCACATCACACACACAAAATTAGCCTGAAGTGAATCAAAAACCTAAAAGCAAAAGTGGAAACTAGAATGCTTGTACAACTGTGCTGTTCGATATGGCAACCACTAGCCACATGCGGCTACTGGGCACTTGAAATGTCCTACATTTAGTAAGAAAATAATATAAAAGCCTAATTAATATTTAATATTGATTACATGTTTATAGGATGCTACTTTGGATGTATCAGGTCAAATAAAATATTATTGAAAGTAATTTCACCCATTTCTTTCATTTTCTTTCTTTCTTTCTTTTTTCTTTATTTCCCTTGAACAGATTACCTACATGAAGCAATTTATTTTTTCTTTTTTTTTTCTTTTTTTTCACCCATTTCTTGTTGCTTTTTTGTTGTGGCTACTAAAAAATTTAACATGATATATGTGGCTTACATTGTATTTCTCCTGAACAGTGCTGCTCTAGAAGAAAAATTAGATGATATCTATGGGTATGCAATAATTGCTTAGAACACATTCAAAATATCAAGTATGAAAGAAAATATATAAATGGGACTTCACCGAAAATGAAAACATCTCTGTTCATCAAAACACATGATTAAGAAAATGAAAAGGCTAGCCACATCTGGGAGAGAATTTTATACATGTAATATATAATATATGCCTTAAAAAAGGCTTGAGGGATCCTTCTGTCTCAGTCTGCCGAGGAGCTAGGATTACAGACATGTGGCAGCATACCTGACTAATTTTTGTTGTGTAGAGGCAGGGGCTCATTATGTTACCCAGGTTGGTCTTGAACTCTTGGCTTCAAGTGATCCTTCCACCTTGGCTTCCCAAAGTGCTGGAATTAGAGGCATGAGCCACTGTGTCTGGACCCCAATTTCAATTGTGGGCAAAAAGACTTGATTATACATTTCACAAGAGGAAAGGTCCAAATGCCAGTGAGTACATGAAAAGGTACTGAACACCACTGACATCAGGAGATAAAAATTGAAGTCACCATGAAATGCCCGATCACATCAGCATTTGAATGGCTAAAATTACAAAGCTCGAGTGCAGCAAATGCTGGAGAGGATGTGGAGGAACTGGAAATCTCACATATTTCCAGTGGAGATGTAAATAGTACAACCATTTTGAAAAAAAAAAAGTGGGAGTTTTGTACACAGTTTCACATACTATATCCACTCTATGGCCCAACAATTCTACTGCCAGGTATTCACTCAAGAAGGGTGAAAGCAAAAGTCCACATAAAGACCTGGACATGAACATTTCCAGCAGCATTACCTATAATGGCCAAAAGGCAGTATCAACTCAAACACACACAACAGGTGAACAAATAACTACAGTGTGGCGTTTCCACGTAATAGGATAATACTCATCAATATATAGTAACAAACAATGTATAATACACACAACAGTGTGAATGAATTTTGAAAACATCTTGAGTCAAAGAAGTCGGATGCCAAAGCATGTTCTGTAATTCCACTTATATGAAGTTCAAGAACAGGCCAAACTAATCTACAAAGACAGAAATTCATAACAGTGACTGCCTCAGGTTGGGAGTGGGATTTGGGGATTAATGTGAATGGCACACAGGGGAACTTTCTGAGGTCCTGGGAATATTCTATATCGTAATAGGGATGGAGATTACATGGTTATGTATTCACCGAAACACATTGAACTATGCAAATAAAATCTATGTACTTCACTTTATGTAAATTTACCTTTCAGGAAAGAGAAATTAAAAACTTAAATCATGAAAAGTTTTGATTCCCTCTTTTTTTTTTTTAATTAAACTAGCTAGTGATCTATCAATCTATTCTTTCAAAGAATCAACTTTTGGGTTTGTTGATCTTTTATATGAATTTTTGTATCTCAATTTCATTCATTTCAGCTCTGATTTTGGTTATTTGTTTTCTTCTGCTATCTTTGGGGTTGGCTTGCTCTTGTTTTTCTAATTCCTCTAGGTGTAATGTTATGTTGCTAATTTGAGATCTTTCTAACTTTTTGATATGGGCATTTAGCTCTATAAACTTTCCTGTTAACACTGCTTTAGCTGTGTCTCCGAGATTCTGGTATGTTGCATCTTTGCTTTCCTGGATGCTAGGACCAAACTGGACTAGAGTAAATTGTGTGGTTCCTTCTGTCCCAAAGAAAGATGTATTTTTAACTTGGGAACTACATCAGCCCTATCTGGCTATGTTAAGCATCCCAGTCTCCTCTGTATCTCATGCTGGGCTCTATGCAAAAGGGGCAGCCAGTGAAAGCATTATTGATATGTCAATATTGATATGTGAGAATTTGATCCCTCCATCATGTTGTTAGCTGGTTCTTATATACACTTCATTGTATAGTTGCTTTATAGTGTCAGTGGGCTATATACTTAACCACTTAACATCACTTTCTGTGGTGGCATGTAACATTCTTTCACTTCCATGTTTGGCACTCCCTTAAGGACCTTTTATAAGTCAGGTATGGTGGTAATGAAGGTTTTTAGTTTTTGCTTGTCTGAAAGGGATTTTAATTCTCCTTCATTTATGAAGCTTAGTTTGGCAGGATATGAAATTCTTGGCTGGAATTTGTTTTAAGAATGATGAATATAGGCCCCAAATCTCTTTGGCTTGTTATGATTTCTGCTAAAAGCTCTTCTGTTAGCCTGATGGGGTTCCTTATATATATGACCTGCCTCTTCCTTTTAGCTGCATTTAATATTTTTTCTTTCATGTGAACCTTAGAAAATCTAATGACTATGTGTCTTGGGGATAGTAATCTTGTATAGTATCTTGCTGGAGTTCTCTGAATTTCCTGAATTTATATGTCAACCTCTCCAGCAAGGCTGGGGAAATTTTTGTGGATGATATCCTCACATATGTTTTCCAAGTTGCTTGGTCTCTCTTTCTGAGATTCCAGTGGGACGTAAGTTTCATGGATGATACCCTGAAATATGTTTTCCAAGTTGTTTGCTTTCTCCCCATCCCCTTCAGGGATGGCAATGATTTATAGATTTGGCCTCTTTACATAATCTCTTATTTCTTGGAGGTTTTGTTCATTCCTTTTCATTCTTTTTGTTTTAATTGTACTTTAGGTTCTGGGCTACATGTGAGAGCCAGTCTTCAAGTTTTGAGATTCTTTCCTCAGCTTGGTCTATTCTGCCATTAATACTTGTGATTGCACTGTGAAATTATTGTAGTGTGTTTTTCAGCTGTCAGACAAGTTAGGTTCCTTTTTATACCAGCTATTTTGTCTTTCAGTTCCTATATGGTTTCATTGTGATTCTTAGTTTCCTTGGATTAGGTTTTGCCATTCTCCTGAATCTTGATGATCTTCATTCCTATCCATATTCTGAATTATATTTCTGTCATTTCAGACAGCTCAGCCTGCTTAAGAACCTTTGTTGGAAAACTGGTGTGGTCACACAGAGGACATGGGACACTCTGGCCATTTGAGCTACCAGGCTTCTTGCACTGGTTCTTTCTCATATCTGTGAGTTCCTTTAACGGCAGTATAGATTTGAGTATAATGAATAGCACTGCTGTTATCAAGGCCACCACCAGAGTGGTTCCAGAAGGAGATGTAAAGGTGATTTTAAATGTGCGATCATTTTGTTTTTCAGGTGAAAGATATGGAAGAGTTTGAAAAACTCTGAGAACAGACCTGAAACACTGGAAAGAATCTAAGTGTTGACGTATTTATAAGCTCAGTGTATTAGATTTACAAGAGCTGTCTGATAACTTGTGGGAATCTTGCTGGGTTGTGAACTTGCCCGACTAGGCAGCTGAAGGGCTATAAAGAATAAGGAATGTATGGAATACATAATTGACTCTTTAAATCAAACTCTCTGTTTAAGGGAGCATAGTTTGTTCAATTTCAGTAAAAGAGAGTGACAGTGACCAAACTGTTTACAAGGAAAAAGAAATCAATGAATGGAATTTGAAGGCTCAAGGGGTTTAAACACTTAATAAATTGAACATCAATTTAAGAAATAATTGGTTTTAAGTAGTCCCCTACTTACACAAAAGCAGACCTCAACAAAGGCACACTGACCATTTCTAATGTGAGAAGTGGGGCCTGGGGTCCCTACTTCACACTTGACTGCACCAGTTCTGAGTAGTGAGGGCAACTCCCAAGTCCACAGAGCTCAAGAGCCTGAGCTGATTCCAACCCAGACCAAGCTGGCTGCAGGCAGGGCCAGGATGTCTCTGGCCTAGTCCCATTTGCAGATCTGTGATGAGTCCCAGAGGTGGACTTGTATAGGAAAGAACCTTGCCAAAAGGAGGCCTGGCCTTTGCTCTCAACTACTTGGAGGGAACGTCTAAGCCCCTGGAATGTCTCGCTTGATTAGAGCCTCTTTGTTTACCTGAAAGACTTAGACTTCACCAAATAGTCTAATAATATAACTAATGATAAGGACTTTGGGTCATTGGTGTCAGCTCTATCTGTGGAGCAGCTGAAGCTAAGGTCAGCCATGTAGACAGTCATCCACATCTATGAGACGAAGCCACACCAGGACATCAAGGCTCCAGTGAGTGTCCTTGGATGGTGATGCTCTATGCATGTTGTCACATGTCATGTCAGGAGGAGTTACTGCTGTCTATGATTCTACTGGGAGAAGACAATTAGAAACTCCCCATTTGGAATTCCCTGGACTCTGTCCCATGCTCTTCTCCCCTTGGCTGACTTTAATCTGTATCCTTTTGCTGTAATGAGACATGCATGAGGATAACAGCTTTCAGTGAGTTCTGTAAGTCCTACTAGTGAACTGTCAAAACTGAAGGTGATCGGGGACCCTTCAATGTGCAGCTGGCGTCAGAAGTGAGGGCGGTCTTGTGCACTGCTCCCTAACTGCTCAGGACTGCTGGATTAAAGGCTGTGCAGGCTGTTTGAGGACAAAGGGGATTCCTGGCAACATTGCCTGGTTTGAACCCAGCATTGCCACTTGCCTGCCACATGATCTCAGTTATCTCCCTCCCCTAAGCCTCTTTCTATACCTGTAAAATTGGGATATGAAATGTTTCCTCTTCATAGGGCTGTTATGGTGCTTAACTTCAGAAGCAAGTGGAGAATACAGAATGTAAAATCCTTCTTAGCTGGGCTCCTTATCTCAGGTCCTTATTACTAAGGAAAAAGATGGGATGAATACAAAAAATAAACCAGCAACCATGGCCACAGAGAGCACCTGATCAGCTCTACTTGGCTGCATCAACATGGAGCATTCCTTTTAGACACAGCATTGTGCCAAGTCCCTGTAGAAACATGTCCCTCCCTCCATCTAGAATGTGCATGGTCAGTGTTGCCTGGTCTGAACAGTCAGGATGAAGATGGCAGAACTGGCTTCATACGGAGCCCATGGCATGACCCTGACTGTCTCATGCATTGAGACCCTCATGAGGACCCTGCTCTCAGGAGGGGGTTTTGTAGGCTTGGAGGGTGCCTCAACTTTCAGGGACTCACTCTCACGCTCTCAAGCAAACCCCAGAAGTATACCTGGCCCATCTCATCCACGATCCCCTATGACTTTGAGCATCTTGTCTGAAACCCTGTCTCTCCAGTCAGGAGTGGCAGCATACAGTGCTCACCTAGGGGCAGGAGGCAGCCTAGGGAGCAGCCCCCAAAAGCCCTGAATCTCTTTCTGGAGCTCAGCTTTGTACCTTCTATCAAGAGGGCAGAACGTCACAGTATCTCCCGGGGCAAAGTTTTGCTTGGTGCAGCCGGAGAGGAGGCTAATGAATAGTGACTCCTCCCTGTCTATCGGGCTTGGAGACCACAAAGAATGTTAACCTGGGATCTTTGAGGAGCTGTACACAAGGTAGATTTCTGACAGGTCCCTACCTGCATCCTTGTGGAGCTGTCTGAGCAAACCCCATCACCCCAAATGTTTCACATCACCAGGGGAAGCCATGGAGTTGCATGATGCATGAGCACTAATCTTTGTCTAAAACCTCCTGGGGATAGGGATGAGAAGTAGACAGAGAAGATGAGAGGCAGGAGCCCCGAATCAGCTTCCAGAGAAAATGGAAGTGAAATGAAGAAATAATAATGACATTAACAATAGCAATAACATTACTAATAACATTAAATAATAACTACTTCCTGTAGTTTTCATTCCTGTTTGGTGAGATTGTAAATCTTGACATACGTTAGTCTCTGAATGGGTGGGAGTCAGGTGTCAGGAAGCATTTGGGGGTCAAAGAGGATGGAGAAGATTGAAGCGGGGATCCCTGCAACTCTCTGGGTGAGCAGCAGGGGGCGCCATGACTAGGGCAGGGAATGTTGAGTTGGATGCAGACATAAGCAGGTGTCATGGGGCAGTGGGAAGTTCACAGACTGTCTCACAAGGAAAATTACTTGATTTCTGTGTGCCTCAGTGTCCTTATCTGCAAGTGGACATCAGAGCTTCTATCTTTATGAGCATGAGAACAAAATCCAGGCAGAATAAATGAACCACCACAGCAGCAACAACAAACAAGAACAACAGCCAAACCAAGTAGAGAGATGGTCCCTTCTATCATCTGACCCTGAAATCCAGCCACATTTAAAACCAGGTCTACCCGTCAGATTTCCCAGACAATAGAAGTCAATGCATTATTTTCCCCTTTCAAAGTGGGGGAGGGGAAAGCATGCTATAACACTGGAGGGAAACAACTATGATTTTTATATAAACATTAATTCCATTATGTGTTTCCTTAAGGTTGCCTAATGTACACATTGTCAGAGAGACCATGAGAGTTGCTACAAAGCCCTATGGAGATGGAGATCATGAAGCCAGCAAATGGTCAAGGGCTGTGAGTCTTCAAAAATCTGTCCTGGTAAGGGATGATGACATCTCCACATGCAAACCTGTCTCCAGAGAAGACACACTCCCATCCACTCAATGCTGCTGATCCTCCTAAACAATTCCAATGCGGTTTTGCCCAGTGAGAAAGGGATGTTTATATGTACATTCACATTCTCTTTCTTATTCATCAGAAGTTATTTTTCTGTGCCCCTCACATTCTCAATAATTACTAAGAGAAATTTCTTGATTAACTCACACTGTATACCTGAACATTTGTGTATCTCACAGTGGTTCCCTTTGAGCCCCTTTCCTTTCGAGCTTAAACCTTCCTTGGAGTAATCAGAATAACTTCCAAATAGGTAAGACTGAAAGAGATGATGTTTATTCATTTTGTACATGCTTAAAACATAAATTGTATTTTCGCTAGTTGCAGCTAAGACTTGTATTTTAAAACAGGGTGCTAACTTTCCTTCCTCCTATGTCAAAACATTTCAAAAAAAATCTTAAAATCTTAAAAATCATTTTAAATACTGGGATAAATTAAACAAAAATTTCCAATAATTTCTAAAAAAAAAAGTCATATCTATTTCAGAACTCTATCTCTACTTCAGAACATACTCTATTTCAGAACTCTAATATCACTAGAGCCCCCCAAAAATCCTGAGAGTTTTTAGGCATAAAAATTCTCTTGTCTTTCAGCAGACACTTGATCAGTTTACCTGCATCAATAATCTTGGCTATGAATTCATATGGCAGAGTCTATATG
>NW_022437084.1:1248523-1322360 GCF_009761245.1 Sapajus apella | reverse complement strand
AGGTCGGGAGTTCAAGACCAGCCTGACCAACATGGTGAAACCCTGTCGTGAAAAAGTAAAAATAAAAATAAACTTAAGCCTCTGCTTCCATTTTATTTGGTTTTTTTTTTTTTTTTTACTTAGACGGAGTTTCGCTCTTGTTACCCAGGCTGGAGTGCAATGGCGCGATCTCGGCTCACCGCAACCTCCGCCTCCTGGGTTCAAGCAATTCTCCTGCCTCAGCCTCCTGAGTAGCTGGGACTACAGGCACGCGCCACCATGCCCAGCTAATGTTTTTGTATTTTTAGTAGAGACGGGGTTTCACCATATTGACCAGGATGGTCTCGATCTCTTGACCTCGTGATCCACCCGCCTCGGCCTCCCAAAGTGCTGGGATTACAGGCTTGAGCCACCGCGCCCGGCCCTAATACCTATTGTTTAAGAGGAATATATATGTGATGGAAATAAAAAGCCTGGCTTCATTTAAGTTAGATTACATTTATTTGTGGACACAAACAGAGGCCCACGTATGAGAGCAGAGAAGGGCAGAGGAAGGGAGCAGTGGGGAGGACGGTGTAGACTATGTGGGGCCCTGCTGTCCACACAGCAACCTGGAGCTTTTAAGGAGAGCATAGATTCAATGGGACTTTCACTCTGACAGGATCCCTCAGCCTCCCTGGACAGAACAGAACCAAGTGGGTCATGGCAGTCACAGAGAAGCTAGAAAGGTGTTTCCTGGGTCCTCCAGGAGGAGGGATAGGGGCTTGAACCAGGGAGGCAGGGGTAGGGTGAGGATATGCTTTTGGATGTGTGTGGAAGGTTGAGCTCACAGGGTTTTCTAATGGATGTGGTCAGCAAGGGGAAATCAAGACCAAGGATGAGGCCCGAATATTCCCCTGAGCACCTGAAAGGAAGGAGCTGTGTCCATAGAGGACTTCAGAGGGAAGGCTTTCAGGGGCGATGGTAATTCTGAGAATCCCCCTGACATCCAAATGGGAATAGGACAGAGACAGCTAAATGCAAATGCCTGGAGTACAGGAGGGGGGTCCAGGCTGGGGATGTTTCAGTGCATAGCTGGAGTGAGGTGATCATCACATATGAGGTAAGGAAGTGATGACGACAGGTGGAAGAGGACACATACTTGTCACTGGTGCTTTTGTGACAACATATGCTATCTTCAATCTTTTTGATAATAGTCATTCTAATGGATACAATCAGATCTGTGCCACACGATCTAGGAAGGCAGATTTCCAAATCTCAAGTAAGAGATCAGCATGGCCATACTGTCTGTAACTCTTGACAAACAAGAAGGAGCAAGAGGGTTAGGAAATTTCTGAAAAACTAAATTCCAACAAGACAATTACAAACACATGTTAATGCCCAAACAAGCAGCTCACGAAAGAAAAATACAAATAGCCATAAACATGAAAAAGTAAGCCTGAACTTTTATTAGAAGGGGAACCTCAAACCCACACATGGTCAGAAGTCATTCACCTCTGCACAGGGTGGAGGAAAACTCCAAAGTCAAGTGTTAAATATACCTTAAAAATGAAGATGTGAATCTCACTGCATGTATTTAGTGAACTTTATCAGGCATAATTTACATGAAATAAAGTGTCTGTATATTACACTCATATTATCTGAAAATTTGTCTTTGGGCCACATTTATCTATGAGAAGCATATTTTTTCATTAAAGGAAATGCTAATCTCTATAATGAGTACCTTTAAAAAAATCGCTCCTGTCCACACTACACTGAGTAGCAACATTAACCAAAAAGAAGTATCTTCTGCACTGGTTCATAGAATATGTGTTCTTCTTTACGTTTTACACGAAGATGCTGCATGGTTCTTATTTTAGAGGTGTCATTGAAACTGCAAATCTGTATACTACTTATCAGGGAAAAATTCTATAGCCACATTTCTTTAAAAATACCCAATATGCTACCATGACACATGGCAAAATCATCAGTGCCCACAGCTCTAAAGCCAGACAGTGTGTGTGTGCTAAGGATGTGAGGTGATGGATGGGGAGCATCTCAAGGCTAGGGGCCAGGTCAGTGCTATCTCTTCTCTCCATTGGCACCTAGACACAGAAACTATTTATTTGGTGAATGAATGAATGGCTACCACCTTCACTGCACCTAGGGCCATTCTTCATTTATTTAGTCCCAGACACTCCCACAGACCCTACAGAATCCTATATCCTGCAGGATCAATGACCTCATGGCTCAAGATGAGGCTGTGACTGGGGCCAGGAGTGACCAGTGCCCAGGTATAAACAGTGATGCACAGAAAAACACCTCAGAGTGAGAGGGTTTTCGACATGGGTGTCCCACACTTCAGATGTCCCCAGAGGTCCTGGTCCACACTGGCATTGGAGGGAAGTCCTGAGGTGGGAGGCAGAAAGTTGTCTCTTTTCCTTCTCTGGTCACCTTTGGGCAGGTCTCTGAGGTCACTTGGCTTTGGAGTTTTCCTCCATTCTTTCTGCTTAGAGGCGGATGACCTCTGACCATCTGTGGGTTTGAGGTTCTTCTTCTGTGAACTGCCAAGATCTCGTGCTTCTCCCCACAATGTCTCTTGTGACCTGGTTCGGTCCCCACAGTCCTCTTCTCTGCTCACACAGGAAGCTCGGGAAGCCTCTGCCTCAGAGATGCTGCTGCTGCCGCTCCTGCTGCCACTACCCCTACTGTGGGTAGGTGAGTGTCCCTGGGGCTGTGAGAGGGGCTGTGGGGATGAGCCCAGCTGACCCTCATGTCTCTACAGGGGCCCTCACTGAGGATGCAGGATTCCGGCTGGAGGTGCCAGAGTCTGTGAGGGTGCAAGAGGGTCTGTGCGTCTTTGTGCATTGTTCAGTCTTCTACATACAGTATGGCTGGAAAGATTCTACTCCTGCTTATGGGTACTGGTTCCGGGAAGGGGTCAGTGTAGACCAGGACACTCCAGTGGCCACAAACAACTCAACTCAAGAAGTGTGGAAGGAGACCCAGGGCCGATTCCACCTCCTCGGTGACCCTGGGAGGAACAACTGCTCCCTGAGCATCAGAGACGCCAGGAGGAAGGACAATGGTTCATACTTCTTTCGGGTGGAGAGAGGAAGAATAAAATTTAGTTACAAATATCCCCAGCTCTCTGTGCATGTGACAGGTAAGGCATGGGCTCCAGGAGTGGCACAAGGGGAAGGTTAAGGGGGCCACGGGGAAGGGCTCAGATGGGACTTGTATCCTTGAAGGGTGTTAGGAATGAAGCATGTCGGGCTTGGGAGAGGAGCTAGACCAGAGCCTGAGCTTCCTACAGGGCTACAC
This sequence comes from Sapajus apella, assembly GCF_009761245.1. Classification (NCBI taxonomy): domain Eukaryota; kingdom Metazoa; phylum Chordata; class Mammalia; order Primates; family Cebidae; genus Sapajus; species Sapajus apella. The sequence goes on along the minus strand of NW_022437084.1, from coordinate 1,319,078 downwards.
CTTGGAAATCCCTCCTGATCCCTCATCCCCACCTCTGTCTTCACCAGCCCTGACCCACAAGCCTGACATCCTCATTCCGGAGTTCCTGAAGTCTGGCCACCCCAGCAACCTGACCTGCTCTGTGCCCTGGGCCTGTGAGCAAGGAACACCCCCCATCTTCTCCTGGATGTCAGCTGCCACCACCTCCCTGGGCCCCAGGACTTTCCACTCCTCGGTGCTCATCATCACCCCACGGCCCCAGGACCACGGCACCAACCTCACCTGTCGGGTGATGTTCCCTGGAGCTGGTGTGGCCACAGAGAGAATCATCCAGCTCAGTGTCTCTTGTGAGTGCTGGGGCCAGGATGCCTAGGTCCCTGAGGGTGTAGTGGGGAGAGGAGGACCAGGAGATAGGAGGACCAGGACTGGGGCCATTTGGTGGCTGTGTCTTGGACGCCTTGCTGAGTAGGGGAACTAAAAGGACCCAAGCTGTCACTCGACATTTCTGTGGGTTTCTAGAGGAGTGCCTACTTTCATCTCACCCCCATCCCAACTAAATGAGAAATCCTCTCTTGCTGTACTAGATCCTAAAATGAACCCAGCGATTGAAGTCTCCCTAGAAGATGGCACAGGTAGGACAGAGCCCCTCACCGTGGCACTGAAGAGCAGGGCCTTCAGCTCAGGGCAGAGCCAGGCTCTTGCCTCATCCTGACTCACTATGGTAACCAGAGACCCCTGTTGGCCAACTCAGGGATCCTCCCTATCCTCAGCTCCCATGGACACCCGAGCACGTGTCTGCATGGGCCCACAGATTCCTCCAAACACACGTCCTGGCCCCACAATAAAGACCAAGTGACATTCACACAGCAGGACCAGCCTTTGAGCCCTTATCCTCCACCTCCTAAAAACTCCTCCAGCCTCAACTTTTAATATTTCCCAGGAGTTTAATGTACTTCTGGACAGGTAATATAATCATATGGGCAAAAATGCTAAATCCATAGCAGAGTATGTCCTCAGATGCCTGTACCTGTCCCCAGAACCAACCAGTGTCCATCCTGGCTGCTCTGAGCCTTGGTGTATTCCCTGGAAGGATCTCAGAGGTCATTTGCTATCAGCAGCACAGACTGTCCTCACTCTCCTCTTGGACTGTGTAGTGTTCATTGAAGAGTTGGATCCTAATTCTGTATATATCTTCTTGAAATGGAAAATCATGTTTCTACCAACAGAAACAATGGATTGAACAGTCTTCTATCTACTTTACAAGTCTATGTCTATGTCTGTGGGATCAGTTCTTTAAAGCAAAATAGCTGGGTCTTATGTTCTTTCTGATTTTGAGAGATATGGCCAAATTGTTCTCAATCAATAGTGGATAAGTTTACATTTCCAACGGCGTGGGGTGAAAGTCTTCTTTTCTTTCTTTCCTTTTTTTTTTTTTTTTTTTTTTTTCCCGAGAGTCTCACTCTGTCACCCAGGCTGGAGTGCAGTAGCATGGTCTCAGCTCACTGCAACCTCCACCTCATGGGTTCAAGCAATTCTCGTGCCTCAGCCTCCCAAGTAGCTGGTAGACTACAGGTGCCTGCCACCATGCCTGGCTAATTTTTTGCATTTTAGTAGAAATGGGGTTTCACCATGTTGCCCAGGCTTGTCTCCAACTCCAGAGCTCAGGCAATCTGTCTCCCTCAGCCTCCCAAAGTGCTTGGACCACAGGCTTAAGCCACCATACCCAGCCGAAAGTGTGTTTTCATCAACCCAATGTGGAATGAAACATTTTTCTTTTTCCCAGTATTAGATGAAAATTGGTATCTCCATATAATTTTTTTTCTTTATATGAACTTTTAAAATTGAGATAAAATTAAATTGAGAAATCATTAAATTTACAATTTTACTCATTTTAAATTGTATGGTAAACTGGCTTTTAGTCACATATTGCACAACCATAATCATGATCTAATCCAAGAACATTCTCTTTACTTCAAAAATCCACTCCATTCGCATTAAGCAGTCACTTCTCATTATCCCCTCCTCTGGCAAGCACTAATCTGCCTTCTGTCTCTACAGATTTGCCTGTTTCTGACATTTCATGTAAGTGGAATCACACAAAATACAGCCTCTTGTGTCTGATTTTTTTCACATAACATAATGCTGTCAAGATTCACCCCTGTACTATGCATGAGTTCTTCATTTCTTTGGAAATCTAATATCCCATTGTATGGAGACACTACGTTTTGCTCATTCACTTCTCAGTTGATGAACATTACAGCTGTTAACACTTTTTGGCTATTACTAATAATACTGCCAAGAACATTCATGTACAACTTTTTGTTGGAACCTATGTTTTTATTTTGCTTGAGCATATCCCTAGGAGTGGAATTTTTAGGTCATGTTGTAATCCTGTGTTTAACTTTTTGAGGAGATGCCAGCCTCTTATCCAGTGTCAGCACCACTTTTCACTGGCACCAGCAACATATAGAGTTGCAAATTCTCCATATTCTTTTGAACATTCTCATTTTTCTTTTTAAAAAGAACTATGGCCGGGCACGGTGGCTCAAGCCTGTAATCCCAGCACTTTGGGAGGCCGAGGTGGGTGGATCACGAGGTCAAGAGATCGAGACCATCCTGGTCAACACGGTGAAACCCCATCTCTACTAAAAATACAAAAAATCAGCTGGGCATGGTGGTGCGTGCCTGTAATCCCAGCTACTCAGGAGGCTGAGGCAGGAGAATTGCCTGAACCCAGGAGGCGGAGGTTGTGGTGAGCTGATACCATGACATTGCACTCCGGCCTGGGTAACATGAGTGAAACTCCGTCTCAACAAAAAAAAAGAACTATGGCCTTCTAGTGCATATAAATTAGTAACTCATTGTGGGTACAATATGCATTAACATACTGATGAATGGTATCGAACATATTTTCATGGACTAATTGGTATTTGTATCTTTTTTTAGAGAAGTTTTCACTCAAGCTCTTTGTCTACTTTTAAATAGATTAATTTGGGTTGTTTGTAATTTGAGTGGTTTGTAAATTACATGCTCTTTATATATGCTGGATACTACACCCTTATCAGATCCGTGCTTTACAAATGTATTTTCCCATTCTGTGGGTTGTCTATTTGCTTTCTTGATAGTGCCATTCAATGCGAAATAGTTTTTAATTTTGATAAAGTCCAAATTATGTATCATTTCTTCCTCCAACTGCTGGACAGACAGGGCACAGCTTAGGGTGAGCCCTGGGCTGATGTGGTACCACATCCAGGGATTCAGGAAGGATCTGGAGAACCAATGTCCAAGTTGTCTTGGGAGAGGAAGGACACGGATTGTGGTTTAGCAGGTGAATGGGCCTCATCCCACCTTTTTGCAGGGAAATCAGGAACCATAGCAGAGGTGGTTGTTTTGGCTGTGGGAGTAGTGGCTATGAAGATCCTGCTTCTCTGCCTCTGCCTTATCATCCTCAGGTTAGCACTACTTGAAGACCAAGGGCAGGCATGGGGAGGGCAGAGGATATGATGCTGAATCTCAGAATCTCAATCCTGGGGCTATGCAGATAGTTTAAGAGGGCCTGGGGCCAGGCAGGAGGCTGAATTGGTGGTGAGAATTTCAGATGGGCCATTTGTAGTCAGTTTGTATCTTTCCCAACTGTGGGACAAATGTCAGGATGGGGTGCTTCCTCCTGTCATGAAGGAGGTCCAGACCTGCTCTTCCTCCCTTATAATCCCTCCAGCCTCTTAACAGGGCATAGGAAGGTGAGTTGGCTGCCCTTTGCTCCCCCATGTGGCCACACTGACAGGCCCTTGTCTCTTCACTCAGTGTCAATTTCTACAAGAAGGCAGCAGTGAGGGCAGTAGAAGTCCAGGAGAATGTATACACTGTCATGGATTAATCTCTCAGGTGAGTGATGTGGACCTCTCACCCTCCAACATCCTGTTGGACACCTCCTCCACAATGGCCTCCAGGATTGTTCTGCTCATGGCCAGAATTAAGCTAACTGTCTTCCTCCTCGAACCCGCTTCTCCTGGGATCTGCATCCTGCAGATGACATAGAGGCCACATCTCTAAAGTCAGAACCAGAGTGTGGGTCTCCACCTTGACCCCCTCTCTTCTCCAGATCCCATAAATCACTAGCTCTTGTCTCCCCTTCTCCTAAGCAGGGATCATCTTTTCTCCATCTTGACCCTGGTCATTCTTGAGGCTCACCTCTTCCCTGGTCATTGAACCCTTTTCACCTCCTGCCTCCATCTCTCCCCAACACAGGCCTCCAGACTGTGCTTCCAGATGTCTCCTCATCTAGTTCGTCCATAGTCTGAACGGCCATGTTTCCTCTCCATTGCTGGAGAATGAAGTGAAATGCCACTGCCTGGACTGAAGGCCTTTCATGATCTGTCCTCTGCTGGACTCTGCTCCTCATCCCCCTTCTTGCATCACCCAAAGTTTCACCACACCCATTAGGCCAAGCCCTCTGTGACTCTGAGACTTTGCATGTATAGTTCCTTCTCCTGAAATGCCCTTCCTCCCCATTCCTGCCAATTCAGGTCTTTATCATCCTTCAGGTTGTCTTAAATGTCACCCAGATGCATGTGTAATTTTGTGTAATTCTTCTATTATATTAAGCGGAGATGTGGCATTTATTCATTCATTTACAGGTATATTCAGTAACTATACTCAATATATATAACTACTATGTGCTAGCATTTCTGAATGTGCAAGAAGTTCATCAATAGATACAGATTCAAAGATCTCTGCCATCAAGCTGTTGTTCTGAAGAGCAGAAGGATAAAAATAAAAAGAAATAAATAAAACAATATCTCCATGTTGGATGGAGATATTTGTTCAGAGAAAAATAACTCAGGGAAAGAAGCACAAAATGTATTGGGAAACAGTTTCTATATCTGACAGTGGAAAGAGGTGATGTTTAGGCAAAGACATGAAGGTGCTTAAGAGGCAGGCTCTGTTTCTGAATAAGAGAAAAGCATTCCAGGAAGAGGATAAGGGGAAGAGCAAGTACATTGCTCAGAGGCAGCAGCAGGCCTGGGTGCTATAGACAACTGGGGCCCCGTGTCTGAGAGTAGAGAAAGGCTAAGGAGGGGAATAGCAGGGAGGATGCTGCAGACTGTGTGGTGTCCTGCAGTGCATACAGGAACCTGGAGCCTTTGGGAAGAGCAGAGACACAACTGGACTCTCACTCTGACCTTGACTGCCCAGGTTAGAGCTTGCCCAAGTGGGTCATGGCAGCCACAGGGAGACTGGGAAGGCACTGTTGGGTCCTCCAGGAGGAGGGATGAGGACTGAGCCAGGGAGGCAGGGTGGGCTGAGGACATGTTTTTGGATGTGTGTGTAAGGTCAAGCTAACAGGGATCACAAGCTCACAAGCTAACAATGTGTTCAGTGAGGGGAAGGCAAGACCAAGGATGAGGCCAGAGAGGACTTTGAAAGAATGGCTTTCTTAGGGGATGATAATTCTGAGAATCCACCTGACATTGGAATGGGATTAGGAGGGAGACAGCTGGATGTAAATGTCAGGAGCTCAAGAGAGGGGTCCAGGCTGGAGATGTTACAGTGCACAGCTGGAGTAAAGCCACGACAACAAAGTAAGGAAGGGGCAATTACAGACAGAGAAGAGGACACACATTTGTCATTGATGACCTAGGCAACAGCAGGTTTTTGTTTTCTTGTTTACTAACTCTAATCATTTACTTAGATCCTCTTTGATTTTTTAAAATCATATTTTCTGCTTTATTGAAGTGTAATTGACAAATTAAAATTGTATATATTTTCAGTGTATGTGATATTTTGTGGCTGTCCACCTCTTCCCTTCATTATTATTCTCTCTTAATTGACAGACAAAACTTGTATGTATTCAAAGTATACAACATCACATTTTGAAATACTGTATGTACACATGGTAGAAGGCCAAGTCTAGCTAAATAATAGACCCATTACCTCACACACACATGAACAACTCTGCAAGTTAAACTAACACCCTGTAGTCATCTGAAGATTGTTTTGTATCTGGCAATATTTGTTTTCTTTTTATTGATTTTGTTTTGCCTTGTGATAAGAACATTTGAAATTTACTCTCTTAGCCATTTTGAAATGTATGACATAGTATTTTTAACTGTAGTCACCATGCTGTACATGAGATCACCAGAACTTATTCCTCCTGTGTAATTGAAACTTTGTTCTTCCACCAACATGTGGCCACTGTCCCGAACCCCAGATCCTGGCCACCAAGGATCCACCCTCATTTTATGACTTTGAATTTTTCAGATTCCACATAAAACTGAGATCATGCAGTAGTTGTCTTTTTGTGCCTGGTTTATTTCACATAGCCTAATGTCACCCAGGTTCATCCATTCTGCCAGGGGCAGAATTTCTTTCCTTTTAAGGCTGAATAATATTCTACTCTGTGGATACTTATGCTGATTCCATATCTTAGCTATTGTGAATAATGCTGTAATAAACATGGAAGTGCAGATATCTCATGGGGTTACTGATTTCCTTTCCTTAGGATATATACCAAAAATGGTAGTTCTATCTTTAATTTTTTTGAGGAACCTCCATACTGCTTTTCATAATGACTGTACTAATTTACATTTTCACCAATAGTGCACAATGGTTCTCTTCTCCACATCCTCACCAATACTTGTTATCTTTTGTCTTTTTTACAATGTCCATTCAAACAGGAGTGGGATGATGTTGCTTTGCCGTTTTTATAAGCATTTCCCTAATGATTAGTAATGTTGAGCACTTTTTCACATGCCTGTTGGTCGTTGTATATCTTCTTTTGAGAAATGTCTATTTCGTTCCTTAACCCTCTTTTAAAAGGGTCATTTTCTTGTTACTGAGTTTTTTCAGTTCCTTCTATAGTCTATTTGCTATAGAGGAATACCTGAGGCTGCACAATTTACAGATAAAAGGAGTTTATCTGGCTCACACTTCTGCAAGCTGTATAGTCAGCATCACACCAGAATCTGCTTTTAGTGAAGGCCTCTGGTTGCTTCCCCTCATAGAGGAAAGTTAAAGAGAGCTGGTGTGTTCAGAGATCAGTCATGGTGACAGAGAACAAGAGACAGGTTGGAGGTGCCAGTCTATTTAAACAACCAGCTCTCCCGTGGAAACTACCTGTCCCTATGACCCAATCACCTCCCATTAGGCACTACCGACAATACTGCAGATCAAATTTCAACATGAGATTTTGAAAGGTCAGATATCCAAACCCATAGCAGATATTAACCTCTTACCTGATGTATGGTTTGCAAACATTTTCTCCCATTCTCTAGGTTGGCTCTTAATTCTAGGTTGTTTCTTTGCTGTGCAAAAAGTTTTTTATTTTGATGTAATCTCATCTGCCTATTTTAGCTTTTGTTGCCTGTGTTTTTAGGGTCATATCCAAAAAAATGATTACCTTGATCAACATCATGGAACTTTTTCCTGGTGTTTTTTTCCTCCAGCAGTTTTATAGTTTCAGGTCTTATATTTAAGTCTTTGCTTTGTTTATCGTGTGAGATAACTGAATCAATTTTATTGGAGTGGTGAAAAGGATCTTAAGATTTAATTGGAAAAAGTTCAGAAAAGAATCAGAGGGAGGTGGAGGTGGGAAGAGTGAGTACAAACAGCCCTTTAAGGAGTTTTGATGCAAAGGAAAAGAGAGAAATAGGTCTGGAGAAGGAGGGCTTTTCTCAGTTCTCTGCAATCTTCCATAGGTGCTCAATGAATTCATCCCTGGAGAATAGTCTCCTATAGCCACCATGGAAAATTACTATAAACTTGATGTTTTGAAACAAAATATATTATTCTCTCACAGGGAGGTCAGCAATTTGAAATCAGTAAAGCTGGAGAGAAAACAAGGCGTTGGTTGGACTGCAACACTAAGAGACTCAAGAGAATCCATTCCTTGCTTTTTCCAGATTGTTTCAGCTCCTATCATTTCTGGACTTCTGGCAAGACCACTCCTACCTCTGCCTCTGTGCTCATATTGCCTTACCCCATTTTGTGTGTGTCATCTCTCCCTCTGCTTCTCTCTTAACAGAACACTTGCAATTAGATTAAGGGGTCAACTGCATAAGTCTCCACTGGTCAAGATCATTAACTTAATCAAATCTAAAAAGACACTTTACTTATACAGTAACATATAGACGGTTCAAGGAACTAAGACTTAGGTTTCTTTGGGGGGGGGGGATCATTTTTCAGTTCACTGAACCGAGCTGACAGGTGACCTTCTGCACCCCTAGAATGCCTCCATCTGCCCTCCAGACCATGTCTTCTCTTTATTATTATTTTCCCTGTTCTTCCTTATCCTGACACACTAGAGGATCAACTCATGTAACAAATATTTATGGGAATTGGGGGCTGCTGTACTGTAAATGACATTGTTAGGAGAGCCAAAAGATAAGTTACAGACAGGGAGAAAATATCTGAACATAGATATCTGATAAGTGACTTGTATCCAGACTATATCAAGGACTCTCAAAATAAAAATATCAGTAATCAACAACCAAAAAAGCCCAGTTTTATAAACAAACAAACAAAAAAGCAGGCACTCAAGAATAAAAACCAAACACACTACTAAAAATGAACAAAGATCCTTTGATCTTTATCTCATTAAAAATAAAAAAACTAAATTAAAAAAATAGATGAACAAAGGGTGTGAATGACATTTCTACAAAAATACAAAAATGGCTGAAAAGCACATAAAAAGATGATCAACATCACTAATTATTAGGGAAATGCAACTCAAAACCGCAACACAAAAATGTCAGTGGGGCAAAAGCTGATTATTGGAGATTTAACACCCCACAGGCAATGGATTTATAGACATTAGGGAACTTTCCTGCTATATTGACATCATCTTACACTTTCCAAGCACAGAGTCCTGAAATCAAATCTGTACTCTTTCATTTGCTAAGTGTATGATATCATGCAAGCTCCTTAACCTTCCATGTTTCCATTTTTGGCTCTGTAGAATGGGCACAAGACGTCCTATCTCACCAAGATATTGTGAGGATTAAATAAAGCTACACAGGAAAAACACCAATCCTGATGCATAGTGACAGTTTGGTGCATAATGATTCCTTCCCCCTTGAACAGAAGATGCTAGTGACATTTGGTCCACAGTTGCAGTGGTCTCATCCCTGAAACTGTATCAGCAACATGTCTGTCTCACTCGATGCTCAAAACCCCAGCAGAGATGTCTTCCTGACTTTCCCTCCAACATCATCTCTCTCTACTCCTGAATCTTTTCTTTCCATCCCCCCCTGTCTTTTTTGGGTCCTGCTACAGGAAAGCCAGATATTAGCACTTTGGGAATTTTCTAAAACTCAGGGCTGAACATAGTCAAAGTAGTTCCCTTGTTCCTCAATCCACGGAATAATTTGAAGCTTCTCAATATGAAGTTCTAAGTAAGAGATTAGCAAACCTCATTTGTAAAAGGTCAAATAGTAAATATTTTCAGCTTTGCAAGCCATAAGGTCTCTGTTGCCACTATTCAAGCCTGCAATTGTAGCACCAAAGCAGCCACAATCTGCAAATGAATTGTATGGCTGTGTTCCGGCAAAATGATATTTACTAAAACAGGCACCCCACAGGCTGTAGTGTGTGCCTGGCCTCAACTCTAGGTTCCTCTGAGTCTCACCCAGTCTCCTTCTCCACTGGCACATCCTACACTCAAGCCATTCTCTGTGGACTCCATTCTCTCCATCCCTCCTCCACGAAGGACCGTCAGTCACCATGTCATCATCAGGCTAACACCTTCTTAGTTTTCAAACTGAACTCAAAAGGATGTCTAGATAAGATGGCAGAGGGAAGCAGAAGCTCATAACCATGCTCCTAAAAAACCTAAGTGAAATAATAAAAATCATTTTAAGAAAATCAGCCCCAACTTTACCAGCAGCACCCAAACCATAATAGGATAAACACATTATGCCGTAAGTTCATGATGGCCCTTAAATAAACAGATGGAAGATTCTGGTGTTGCTTTAAAAAGGCATGATGCCAAAACCTCACTCCCTTATCTCCCAAGGGGACAGTTGAGTCACATGTCTTTCTATGATAATGGCTGGCTGGTGATAGGGATCAATCTGTCCACTGAAACATTAAAAGTTTACGGTTAGACTTCGGGTCCAGATAAGATGACATCGACCCATTTTGTCCCTGCTCCAACCCTCTAAGCAAATCCTGAAGATGGTTCAAGAGACACCAAAGGAGAACTCTGAAGAGTGATAAGAAGGTGAGCTGGTTTAAGACCCCAGGACTGGAGGAACAATGCAGAGGCCAGGTATCTTGCATCTCCCCGCACCTGAGGAAGGATACCCCAACCCACCATTTCACAGCCCCTGACCCAGTAGCAGAAGGCAGCAGCTAGGTGAACTCTTTAGGTTCATCCTTTCCTGGGTGGAAGGGGAGCCCCCTACAAACAGGAGAGACCCACATCACTGGAAAAGGGGATCAGTGTGAGCCAGAAACAAGTGGCCATGAAGCACTATCATTCTCCATCAGGGCTGAGACCCTCCTTTTCTGCCCAGAGATACTGGGACCAGTGGGCAGAACTGGAAAAAGAAATCCGGTCATAGTATCTAATATTCCTGACCCCCAGTTTATTCCTTTATCAATTGTAGTGTCTAGTCTCTCACTTTTGGAAGTGTGTGTGTGTGGAGAGAGAGAGAGACAGAGAGAGAGAGAGGGGTATAAAGCAAGATAGTTAAAGAGCAGTACAGAGATCAGTAAACAGAGGGGCTTACCAAGTACATCCTCCTTCCCTGTGGCTCAGCCAGGTGGCACGGACAGACAGACATTGTCCACAGGAAGGACACTGCTTATGAGTTAACCGGAGCAGTGGGAAAAGGGGCCAGAGCGAAGAGCCCAGCACCATCCAGTCTTGATTGTCTGCCCCACCCCTGACTCCATCCATCCCTCTCAAGCAGGCCTGGGCACTTCTCACCCCTCCACCCTCCTTGGCTAGGACTAGGATCCTAGCCTCCAGGTTCAAGTCCTTCTGTAGAGTTAGGAAGTACTTGAGTTCAAATTGTTACAACGACCGTTCCCCTGCCTGGGTTTTCCCAGGGGCCAGAGTGTCTCCTAGTGGGTGGAGCATCATCCCTGGGAGCTGTGAGGCAGAATCTTGGTCAGACTCCAGTGCAGAGGTGGCAGGAGTCCAGGGAAGGGTCTGGTGACATCCTAGGTTAATGAAACTGGTCAGAAGTAACTGAGACCCTCCAGGGTGTGCTTTCATCCTCAGATTTGGGCTTCTTACTCCCTATGGGTATTAACTAGGGATTGGTGTAGTTCTGGGAAAAGGATGGGACACATGGGTATCCCTGGTAATTAGATGGGAATAATAAAGCTGATCTTGGACATCATTGGTAAGAAAGTGTTAATCACTCAAGATTCTTAGGACATTTTGCAGCTATTACAAGACCATGGAAAACAAAGTTTCCTTGTGATGTTGTAGCTGTCTTCCCACTAGACCTGAATAACCACAAGGCTGCTACTTCTCTTTCTCCATCTGAGCAGATTTTCACTTTTTCATTCTGTGACAAGATTTTCCTCTTTCTGTGTTTTCTAGCATTTGTGTCTGAAGTCTTCTGTTCTCTCTCTCTCTGCGTGATCTCAGCCACTCCAAGGCTCTCGCCCTGATTTCTCCCCAGACACTTCCCGCAGTTTCTGTCTAGCTCAGGCTGTCCTGATCCAGAGTCATGAAGTGGCAGGAAGTCTGGACCCTGTTGATAGGGCCCTGAGACTTAGTGAGAGGAACTTCATGCCCTTCTGACATTCCCCTATGTGTGCCTCTGTTTGAGGGCTCAGAGGTGCCCGTGTGGGGGTCTGGCTTCCTCTTCACCTGTGTCCTTTCCAGGATCTACTACACCAAGTGATCACACCCTCCCCAAAGTAATCCCTTATCTGAGTTCCTCAAATCCCACAACAGGGCTCACCAGCTGGTCCTCCAGAGAACCAGCCTTTTTTTTTTTGAGACAGAGTCTTGCTGTCACCAGGCTGTCATTGGAACCTCTGCCTGCTGGGTTTAAGTGATTCTCCTGCCTCAGCCTCCGGAGTAGCTAGGACTACAGGCATGCACCACCACGCCCAGCTAATTTTTGTATTTTTGGTAGAGATGAGGTTTCACAATGTTGGCCAGGCTGGTCTTGATCTCTTGACCTCATGATCCACCCACCTTGGCCTTCTAAAGTGCTGGGATTACAGGCATGAACCACCATGTGTGACCCAGAGCCAGCCTTTTGAGGCATCTGACATCACTACTGTTTTTTTTTTTTTTACTGGCAGGGTTGGAGACCGCTAGAGAAGAAAAGTGAGAAAAATTTGATTTCCTTTCTTCCTCAGGACAGAGGAAGATCCTGGACATGGGAGCATGAAGGGAAGGTCCAGACATGGAAACTCCATGATCATTATCTCCTATACCTCTCTCTTCTCTCCTAACCCACCTCTGCACATCAGAGAAACTCTTTGCTGATTTGGCCCTGCCATTCACAGAAAAACAAAAGAACTTCTGTTTACTCCCATACCTGGCTTCCAAAACTATTCCCTATACTTGTGAGTAAGCAAAGCAGGGAGAAGGAAGATACATATATAGATATATGTGTACACACACACATACACACACACACACACACATATATTTTATAATGCTTTAGTTACTGAAATTAAAGAATTACTTTATGCAAGATTCTGCTACTTGTGTGTTTACCTTTCTGCAGATTTGGTAAGGCTGCCAATCAATACATATTTATCACCTACTGTGTACAAGGCAAGTCCATGGTACTTGTGAGAGTTAAACATCTTTGCCTTCAGGGACTCACTTTCCATAGTGGGACTTCAGTGCACTGTGAGGAAACTTATCCTCTCACCTGCTCCCTGCCTATCTCCAATCTATTCTCCACAGGGAAGGCAGAGTCAATTCTAAAAATCCACTTTTCTCCTCCTTTCAGTAGCTCCCAGTCACCGAAATGGGAACAGCAGAAATCCTTAAGATGAGTCCAGGGTGTTACATGGGCTTTCTTATTTAGCCCAGGTAGGGAGCCTGTTTCTATCGTCTAGAACAGACCACAAACCAAAAAGTAAATGCATGCACAGACACAAACCCAAATTTCTTCATTTATTCTATCAAAGGATAGTTTTCAAAAAAAGGGGTAAAACCATGACTTTCATAAAGATATAAAATTGACACGTTAAAGATTTTTATCTAACTCATTATTAATGAGGAAACCAGGAAGAGTTCAAGGAAGCACCAATTTATATGAAGTAAAGGAATGTGGAAATAGATTGTGGATGCATATAAAACCAAACCAGCTTGCTACAGGGACTCACATGAACCTCCAGCAGAAGCAGACAACATGGTTATTAGTTATCTACAAATTATAGCAGTGCAAATAGTTCATAAACAGTAAAATGCTGGATACATTATAAGTAACTTCAACAAATCAACAAGAACAAAATCCAATAATCCCTTTAAAAAGTCGGTAAAAGACATGAATAGACATTTCTCAAAAGAAGACATACGAGTGGCCAACATATAAAAAAAAGTGCAACATAACTTATCATCAGAGAAATGCAAATTAAAAACACACTGAGATACCATCTCACACCAGTCAGAATGGCTACTATCAAAAAGTCAAGAAACAACAGATATTGGCAAGGTAGTGGAGAAAAGGGAATGCTTATATGCTGTAAGGAGGAATATAAATTACTTCAGCCCCTGTGAAAAGCAGTTTGGAGATTTCTCAAAGGACTAAAAATAGAACTCCCATTCAACCCAGCAATCCCTTTACTTAGTGTATACCCAAAGGAAAGTACATAATTCCACCAAAAAGATTCCTGCACTCATATATTTATCACACCATTCGTAATAGCAAAGACATGGAATCAACCCAGGTGCCCATCCTCGTTATGGTAGGTAATGTGGATAAAGAAAATATGACAGGTACACATCATGGAATACTATGCAGCCACAGAAAAGAATAAAATCATTTCACCCAGCGACATAGATGTAGCTAGAGGTCATTACCCTAAGCAAATTAATGCAAATAGAAAACCAAATATTGCATGTTCTCATTTATAAGTGAGAGCTCAACATTGGGTATACACAGACATAAAGATGGGAAAAATAGACACTGGGGACTCCAAAAGGGGAAAGCAAGTGTTGAAAAAATTCCTGTTGGTTACTATGCTCACTATTTGGGTGACAAGATCAACAGAAGCCCAAACCTCAGTATCACATGACACACCCTTGTAACAACCCTGCACATGTACCCCCAAATCTAAAATACAATTTTTAAAAATGCTAGGTTCAGATAACGACAGAAGGGTGTTCTCCAGAAATCACAAAATTTTGTATTGGAGACACCAGGAATCTTGTTTTCCTTATTCTAAATTTCCTTACATTTCTTAAAGTAAGTATGAGTATGTAATGAGCACCTAGTATGTTAGATGCAGAGCTCATGCAAAGAGGAGGGGAAGGGGAGGGGAGGCGGAGGGAAGAGATGATTAGTGAAAAGGTTTTCCTTAGACCCCGGATTTCCTTAGACCCCGGAGCAGAGAGGATGAAGAACATGTCTGAGGCCAAAGGGGCCAAGGGGTGGGTGGGGGCTGCAGCCAATCAGTGATTGGGTTATGGATGACTGACATAAAGGCTGGGTTTCCAGGGAACTCAGTGACACAGCGTGAGCCCGATTAGCTGGTCTAGACAGACAGTAATCATGCGACTAATGACCGGGTGCCTTACAGGGGACCGACCTCCTAAGAGGCTGACTGGCATGAGCTTAGCTAACTGCTCGCCGGCGCAGGCCATGGGGGCGCGTTACCTGATTGTCTGAGGAACTGGCTGGCGCGGGACTGACGCTGACTCGCCGGGCGCTGCGCTGGTCCCAGCCTCAGCTCCTCACGGGCCGCCTCACTGGGGCGATGACCGCTGGCTGCCCTCGGGCTGAGCAGGTGACTGGCCTGGTGGAGGCTGAGGAATGCGCCGTGGTTTCACCTGGTGCCTGATCCAGAATTGGCCTTGGATCCCGCAAGGGGCTCAGGGGGCTGGCGGGCCTAACAGTGACCCCGGCGGCCTCACCTGCCTGGGCTGCCTCATGCTCCAAGTATCTGAGGGACGCCTTACTGACAGAGCAGCCCCGCTCTCCTGGAAGCCCACTTTGTGCAGTTCCAATACAGGTGCCTGCAGCCGAGGACTACCGGGGATGCCCACAGGCCAGGCACTGCTGTGAGGCCAGGCATCCTCTGTCAGGGCGCGGAGCTGGCGGTGTGAGGGCTCCACTGTCGCCCCGGGCCCAGCCCACGCGCCTCGCACGTTGTGCGTCCACCCCACAGCCAATCAGTGGCTGTACAGGCCTCTTTAATAGCCAATCAGCAGCTTCAGGTGCCTGCTATGCAGCCCATCCGCCAGGCAGACGGAGCTTTCCCCCAAGAACACGTGCCTCTGGGAGCCGACACGCAGTCGCCAGAGCCAATCAGGAGCAGAAGGTGCAAGTCCCTCCCCCCACGTCAGGCCCAGAGGACTCTTAAGGGCTTGAGCCAATCAGCAGCAGTGGGCGGTGCCAGGGCTGTTTGAGCGCCAATTTTCTCCTCCCCGAGGCCTTTGCTCACCGTGTTTATGAAACCACGCTCCTCTCCAGCCCGGAGGACTCTGTTCCTCTTGATGAAATCTACTTTATTTTCTCACATTTTACTCACTGCACACTTTCGAACCACTTCTTGCTGCTCAATATTTTTGTGACAGCACCACTAGGATACAGGCTCACTGCAGATAGAGTTTTGGCTCTGGTTTTTTTAAGTTTGTTTTGTTTTTGTTTTTCTCACCGATGTTTCACCCATGGCCTTTCGCTGCGCCCTCCTCGCTGCTCCGGGATGAACTTGCCTTTCAGGCAGCCCTGCCCATCTCGCACCTCCTGGGCTCACCTGTCTCACCTGCCTGTAGATCCTCACCCCCACCCTGTGCTCCCACAGCCCCGTCCTCCCCGCTGGCTCAGCCTGGACCCCACCAGGCTGTGCCTGCCACTGTCTCCCCTGCTCAAGATGGGTGCCCCTCCAGGTCCGCCTCGCCTAGCCCAGACCTCCAGGCGCCTCCCCCCTTAAATGGGAGGCAACTGTACAGGGTGCAGGCGCAGTGAAGGCATGGTCTTCTGAGGGACCTGCCCCGTTCTGGGAAGGGAGTGTGAGTGTGCGGGGGAGGGGACAGCCCTGCAGATGTCAGAGGCGGGGCAGGGGCAGGACAGGTGTCCTCTGTAAGGAACCCTTCCCTTCCTTTTTCTCCTTCCATCCTCTGAGCGGCCCCATGTCACAGACTGGCCCAGACCCCTGTGTGACTCTGCGTCCACCGCGGGCCACACCAGGCTGTGCTCACAGGAACACATGGAATCCTCTCGACCACTCCATGTACTCCCTTGCCAGGGCTGCCTTGAGAAAGGAACACAGACCGAGTGGCTTCAACAACGAATTTGTTTTCCCACCCTTCTGGAGGCCGGAAGTCTCAGACCAAGCTGTGGTCAGCGTTGCTTCCTTCTGAGGCCTCTCCGTATGGGTGGCTTGCAGGTGGCACCTTCTCCCTGTGTCCCACATGCTCTTTCTACTGAGCATGTCTCTGTCCTAATCACCCCTTCTTTCTTTCTTTATTTTGAGACAGAACCTTGCTTTGTCACCCAGACTGGAGTGAAGTGGTGATATCTCGGCTCAATCTAGCCTCGGTCTCCCGGGTTCAAGTGATTCTCCTGTCTCAGCCTCCCAAGTATCTGGGATAACAGGCATGCACCACCACGTCTGGCTAATTTTTGTATTTTTAGTAGAGACGGGGTTTCACCATGTTGGCCAGACTGGTCTTCAGCTCCTGACCTCAAGTCATCTGACTGCCTAGGCCTCCCGAAGTGCTGGGATTACAGGCCTGAGCCATCATACTCTACCCCTTAAAATCCCTTCTAATAAAGACACAACTCATGTAGAATGACAGCCCACCCTAACGACTTCATTTTAACTTAGTCGCCTTTTTATTAGTCCCCGTCTCTAAATATGGTCACATTCTGAGGTGCTAGGGGTTAGGACATCATCATAGGAATTTGTAGGGCACACAGTTCATCCCTGACACCCATAAGTGTGGACATCCAATAATGCACAGAGCGGGTAAGCCCCTTCCCAAGACAGCACCATAGGTTTTACAGAGCCCAGCTCAAGCCAGCAGCCAACCGGCTACTGAGCTTATGCCCCTGACCTCTCTCTGTGAGGACTCAGATGAGGAACGCCCAGGGCAGTGGGGACCACCAGGAGCTCCTTACTGAGGACAGGACTCCGAGTGACCCTTGAGGATGATTAGGGCTGGACACGCAGATGCTCAGGGCCTGCCCAGGAACACAGAGCATGTTGGCCACACCTGAGTCTGCAGAGAACATTGCTTCCACATGCTGGGTTCTCCCTTAGGCCGAGGGGAGGGTGCTGTGATCCCTCCATGGGATAGATGAGACTGAGACTTGGAGGGAGAGGGACGAGGACCCTCACACTCCAGAGCCAGGGCCTCCCCCAGCATCTTGGGCTCAGCCTTATTCCCCATACTGGGCTCCCAGGGCCTGGGCTGTACAGTCACCTCCAGGAATGCTGGGTCAGGGTGCACTAAGTAGGTTAGGAAGGCCCAGGACCACCTGTGGGACCACATGCTCACGGCCCCTCAGAGTCCTGGTGCCCTCCATTCTGCCCCTGTATACCTGAGACCGAACCTTCTAGCTGCACAGGGCCCTTGGTTCCACAAGCCCTGCCTGTGTTTCCAGCACCAGGCCCCTTACTAATAGGAGCTGGGGTGGTCCAGGGCTCCTCTGCCCTGTCGTTCACTAGGGAACTTCCCAAGGAAGGAGACAGTCTGTCACACTCTCCCCTTTGTCTCTATCCCCCGAAAGGAGGAGATGCTCCTGGTGTGGTTGTTGTGCTCATTCATTAAACATCACCTCCCCCACCTCGGGGAACCCCTCTCCATCTCTCATGCCTCTTGGTTCCTCCGCCCGTCCTTCCTGAGTCCCAGCCCTGGCAGGACCAACCCTCCCAGGAACCTAGAAGCTGTAATGGCCAGGCAGTGCCTGCTTCCCTGGGTGTGAACAGTGGTGTGGGAGGGAAAGGCTGTGGGCAGAGAGCCCACAGCTGTGGTTTGGGGCCTCCCTGCTGCGTGCAGCCCCCACTGAAGACCCTGTCTGGAAAGTAGACTGGCCACTCCTCAAGAGCCCTGATAGCTCTGGCAGCGTGAGGCAAAGGTCCCCTTTTGTGGTCAGTTATTTTTCTGATCTTACCCCTAGTCTTCCTTTGGGGCCTCCTCTAGGGCCCTGTGACACCAAGGCTCTGTGACTCTCACCCTAAAGAGGCTCACACTGCAGCTGCTGCTGCCCCTGCTGTGGGCGGAAGAGTGGGCCTCGGGGAGAGGGGCCGTGGGGCTAGGCTGGGTTGACCCTTGTTTCCCCACAGGGGCCCTGGCTCAGGATATGAGATTCCGGCTGGAAGTGCCAGAGTCAGTGACGGTACAGGAGGGTCTCTGTGACTGTGCATTGCTCCATCTTCCACCCCCATGGGTCCCTGTATGACTCTAGCCCTGTCCACGGCTACTGTCCCAGAAAGGGGATGATTTCCATCAGGATCCTCAAGAGGCCAGAAGCAATCTAGGTGGAAAAGAGCAGGAGGAGACCCAGGGTTGATTCCACCTGCTTCAGACCCCAGGCCAGAACCTGCTTCTGGATGTCAGAAATACACAGAGGGGAGACACAGGTACAGATCTCTGTCGGGAGAAAAAAGGCATCTGATACTCAGGGGTGTTCGAGGATAGATGGAAACCTGTACATAGAGGGCAGCTCAGAGCCTTCACCTTATCTACCCTTGGAGCAGTGAAGGTATCTTGTTATAGAAACCTGAATGGACTAAGAGGGGAATTGCCAAAAGCACACAGGTGCCCTGTCTTCTGCTCCAATGTCTGACCAGGAGTCACAGCCTGGCCTTGTCCATAGACCATTCCTGAAGGAGGACAGAAGGACAAGAAACAAAGGCTGTCCCTCCTCTGTGTGCCTCCTCCAAGGTGGACCCAGGCTCTCTCCAGGACACCTGACGTCTTGAGTATCTGACTCTCACCTAGGACCCTGTTCTGTGTGGTCAGGTCCCTCCACAGGGCTGCAGACATCTCCAAGATCAGGGCTCTGCTCTGCATCAGCACCACGGACACCACCACCGTCGTTGCCTGGGCAACACCAGGAGCCAGAGCCTGTCCTGGGAAGAGGGAGCGCCCCCTAGGGACAGTGTCCTGTCTCCTGCTGGGGTTGGTCACATGGAGAAGTCAGAACTTTGTAGCTGGCTGGCTGATGGTTTCCAGTATAGTGGGAGGGTGAAAGGAATGGAAACACAGTACCTGAGAGTCCAGGGATTCCAGAGCTCCAGGGAATTCACATTCCCATGGCTGCCTGAAAATTCTAACCATGTCCACGCTGCCCATTCCTTCCCGAGAATTCACATCCACCTCCAAAGAGCAAGATCCTCCCTATTCCCAGTCTGCTTCCCGCTTCACAGCCACCTACCTACCCTCTGGCATCAGAAACATCAGGTGACTTGTCTGTCTCCCAACCCAATGTTTCACTCCTCAAAGGCAAGGACTGGTCCTGTCCTGTTCACCATTTGCTGGATATCTCAAGGCACAGCGCAGTGCTCCTGACCTAAATGAAGAATGAATGAATGAATGAATGAATGAATGCATGAATGAAATTTCTTTCCTCATCTCATGTGAGCGACTTGGCAGTTCTTCCCTCTCAAATTAACATCAGCTTTCCCTGTCCCAGCCTAGTCTGTCCTGGGCAGACAAGATTGATGAAGTGGCTCCTGATCAGACACTCGGGCAGGAGACAAGGCACCTGTGTGATTTGGGCAATACACTTGCTCTCTCAGCCCATTCAGGCTTCTACAACGAAATACCATAAACTGGCTGGCTTATAAGCAACAGAAATTTATGTCTCACAGTGCATAAGCTGGGAATTCCAAGATCAAAGTGCCAGGAGATTGGTACCTGGTGAGGTCCTGCTTTTTCATAGATGATGCCTTCTCACTGTGTTCTCGCATGGTGGAAGGCCATGCGAGCTCCTTGGGGTCTCCTTTACAAGTGCACTAATCCTATGTAAGAGAACTCCACCATCTTCAAATACCATCACGCTAGAGGTGAGGATTTAATTGGAAAAGGACACAAATATTTAGATCATAGCACTTGACACTGAACCCTGGTGTCTTCTACAAAATGAAGAAGTGGGGATACATACAGGGGCCTCCCAGGTCTTCTGGGTCATAAGTGGGTTATTAGAACCTGTTTTATGCTTAGAGTCTCTGCAACTTTCTCTTTTTTCTACTTTCCGCTTTTCTGCTTTTCTTTCTTTCTTCTTTTTTTTTTTTCTGAGATGGAGTTTCACTCTTGTTGCCCAGGCTGGAGTGCAATGGTGCAACCTCGGCTGACTGCAAGCCCTGCCTCCTGAGTTTGAGTGATTATCCTGTCTCAGCCTCTTGGGTAGCTGGGACTATAGGCACCCACCACTACGTCCAGCTAATTTTTGTATTTTTAGTAGAGACGAGGTTTCACCATGTTGGCCAGGATGGTCTTGATCTCTTGACCTTGTGATCCGCTTGCCTCAGCCTCTCAAAGTGCTGAGATTACAGGCATGAGCCACCACCCCCAGCCGTTTTTCTGCTTTTCTTTGTAAATTGAGGACCATGGGAAACACAAGGGCCATGGCTCAGCCTTGCTGACCACAGAGATGCTGTAGCTGCCTCTACTAGGAGAGAGTGATTGGGTAAGGATAGGTGGCACAGGATGGGGAAGTGGCAGCAGATATCAGCTGCAAATGCAAGTATTGGTGATAGAGGTGTGCGTCAACTATGCGCACCCAAGCCCTGCACCTGCCCTTCTCGATTGTCACAGCTGATCTACTCCAGGTCATGGGCAATTGGGGGACAACATGAAATGTACAGATGCATGAAATTACGTGGAAGAAAACAGACTGTAATTGTTTATGTATACAACGTCTTCAGAAAAACCTATGCAACACTATAGTATTCAAGGCAGTGCAAACAGATGATAAAACTATGTAGCAAAGCAAGGAGAAAATCAGCATTCAAGTGAGACTAGGGATGCCTTCAGGAGGGAGTGGGGCACGACTGATAGGAAGGGGGAACACATGGGCAGTCCTGAGTGCTATTAACGTTCTATTTCTCTAAGGGTGTTCATATGTGTAAATCACTGAGATGTCCTGTCCTTTTTTTAAGATGGAGTCTCTCTCTCTGTCACCTAGACTGGAATGCAGTGGCGCAATCTCGGCTCACTGCAACCTCTGCCTCCCAGGTTCAAGTGATTCTCCTGTCTCAGCTTCCTGAGTAGCTGGGATTACAGGTGCCCACCACGCCTGGCTAATTTTTGCATTTTTCATAGAGATGGGGTTTCATTATATCGGCCAGGCTGGTCTCAAACTCCTGACCTCAGGTGATCCACCCATCTCAGCCTCCCAAAGTGCTGGGGTTACAGGTGTGAACACCGTGGCTTGCCTGATATGTTCTCTTGGGGTCAGTTTTATCTACATCTTCTATTTCCCTGAAAAGAAATGTTACAAGAAAACTGACATGGGTCTAAGGAGGTTCCACCTCCCAGGGTCCCCCACCACTTCCTCCCAGCCAACAGCTACACAGTTAAATATAATCTTCTGTTTCATTCAGGTGTACATTTCTTCAAAATAATCCTGCCCAGCGTTGAGTGTGGACACCCCAGGGCTGGTGTCCTTGCTCCAGGGCTCCTGTTCACCTGGAGCCTGCAGGAGCAAAGCCTTGGGGCTGGTAGGCCCCTCCTGCTGTGGAGTCACCAGGGGTACTCTGGTTGACTGAGATATCAGCGGTGACGAAACCCGTCCTGATGACCAGATAACCACAACAAAGGGAGAAGTGCCTGCCCTTGTCAAACTGACCCCTTCTCTTCTGACCCTTCTCCTTTTCAAGCCTCAACAGTGACAGCCTCAGTTTCCCAGGCTTCCTGTGAGCCAGGCTCTGCTCCATGTCTTTGGTGTGTATCAACATGAGGAATCCTCACCTCCACAGACCTGTGTCCCACAGCTGAATCCTCCTAAGACTGAACACTTAACCTAGGGGAGAGCAACCCCACCCTGTCTGTACCCCCACTGAAGCTCCTGACATGGGGAGCTCAGATGTCAGGAGTCTCAGTGTCTCCCCTCTGCACAGTGACTCCTTGGGGACTGCGTCCGGCTCTGCAATGTTGACCTCCTTGTGCAGAAGGGGGGTGCCCACCTTGTGGCTGCTGAGGGAGGGAGGAGAGGCTGCCAGCTCACCCCACCTGCAGTCCTGTCTCTCATGGCCCTGAGTCCCACCTTTGGCAGGTCTGACCTCCACAAACAGTGACAGCCACAAAGGAGACTCGGGGACTGGCCAGATGGACCCAGTTTAACCTTGCAGAAAATGTTGCCCAGAGGCAAGGGTGAGGCAGAGACAACAGGACCAGCCTCGAGGGTCCTGATCATCCACCTCCTGAACACACCCCTTTCTCTACAGCATCCACAGCCCTGAGGAATGGCTCATCTCTTTCAGTCCTGGAGGGCCAGTCTCTGCACCTGGTCTGTGCTGTTGACAGCAATCCCCCTGCCAGGCTGAGCTGGACCCGGGGAAGCCTGACCCTGGGCCCCTCACAGCCCTCGAACCCTGGGCTGCTGAAGCTGCCTCGAGGGCATGTGAGGGATGAAGGGGAATTCACCTGCTGAGCTCAGAACCTTCGGGGCTCCCAGCATACCTCCGTGCGCCTCTCCCTGCAGAATAAGGACACAGGTGGGTAAGGGAGTAGCTGGGGGAGGACCCACCTGCCTCGCCCTGATGTCCACTCATGGCTCCTGAGCTTCAAGGAGAAGCTCAGCTCTGGTCTGTGCTCAGGTGTGAGGCCTGGAACTTCCCTCTGACCCGAGCATCACTGTCCTCTTCCTGCTAGGAAAGGGGTAGGGTTGGGGAGAAGGGCGGAGTGGATCTTGGAGGGGAGGAGCTGGGGCCTGGACAGGTGTGTCTGGGGAGACAAGTGCTTTGCCTTGCAGCGCTTAGACTAGGATGAGACACATGACACACTTGCCTTGGCAGCAACTGTAAGAACCAAAAATAAAACAGCAAGCAAGAGAAATAATATTGTGACACAATCATCTTTTTTTAAAAAGTAAAAGAAAATGCAAAATAATTCCATGGTGAACAAAAATAAAAATTTTAAATTTAAAAAAACTGCTCCCAGCACTCTCATGCCTCATTGGCCTCGCCAGACGTCTGCAATCCTCTTCCTTCCTATTCCTGCTCTTTGTGTCTGGGAAAGCTGGGAGGAGAATCAAAGTCTAGGGCCTTACAGGCAGCAGGAGGTGAAAAGACCCAGTTACTGAAGGTAAACCCCAGAGATAACTCCAATCCATCTGCAGGCACTGTGTGGCCTGTGTCAGGAGTGACACTGGGGCAATTGGGGGAGCTGGAGCCACAGCCCTGGCCTTCCTGTCCTTCTGTGTCATCTTCATCATGTAAGCATTGACCCTGGGGAGGGAGGGAGAGCCCTGGGGGAGGGTGGGCTGGGAACGGAATCCCTAAAGCCGGAGCTGGAGGGACTTGCATAGTCAAGAGCTTAAAGCAAGGGCAAGAAGGCGGTCATGGGTGCACAGTGAGAATTTCACAAGCACCCTTGTTCATGGGGCTGCAAGTCTATGGCAAACCTCAGGCCCCACTGGCCAGAAGGCTGGAGCCTGTGTTCTCCACATTGGGGTCCCTGGGACTGCTTCACTCCTCTCTCACCTCAGTCGCCCCTCCAACCCTTTAACAGGAAACATGGCAGTGGGTGGGAGGGAAGAGGGTCGGTCCACCCACTACACCTTGATCTGTACAGACTGAAAGACTCTGGTCTCTTCACTCAGAGTCAGGTCCTGCAGGAAGAAATCAGCAAGGCCAGCAGTGGGCATCAGGGATACAGGCATAAAGGATGCAAACACTGTCAGGGGCTCAGCCTATCAGGTGAGTGATATGGGTGTCTTCACACCCAGCATCCAGCCTAGACACCTCCCACAGGATGGCCCCCAGGATTGCTCAGCTAGTCATGGCCAAAGTTATCTCCTCACCTCCTCCTCCTAACTACAAGCTGACTTCTCCTGCAGGATTCCCCATCTTGCTGACAGCATGGCAGCCCCTTCTCCCTGACCAGGCATGGAGGAGGGTTACCTCCTCTCTGTCCTTCCTGTCTTCCCCTACAGCTGAAAATTCACCATATCTTGTTGATTTGCCCCACAAAGAACAGCTAGCAACACCTCTGTCCACCCTGATCCTCTCATTGCTGAGGCATCAGGATCGTTTCCTTGGGTCTTGTCATCTCCCTGCCTCTCACCTCCCCTTCCCTATCTGGAGGGATCATCTGGAAGCAATCACTGCCCAGTTCTTCTGCATTTGCACAGCTGTCCTCCATCCCCATTGTCTAGATCAGAGGCCAGCAAACATTTTCTGAATGACCAGTTGGTAAGTATTTTTGGCTTTGTGGACTATGCAGTTGCTGTTCCAGCTACTCAACTCTGCTGCTGTAGAATGAAATCAGCCATAGACCACGTGCTAATAGTGAGTCACACTGTGTTCCAATAAAACTTTATTAACAAAAACAAACAGTGGGCCAGATTCAATCCAAGGGCTCTAGTTTGCTAACCCTCTTTGAACTTAAAATGATGATGTTTCATTATATACCATTTTCAATTTGTCAGTACTAATTCCATTATTTAATGTTCTGGATAAAACTGGTCATTAAACATACATGAAACCATATAAAGAGAGACAGACATTGTTCTTGTGCCTCAGGCTCCAATTGGCTCAGCAAAGCACATTCAAAATCCTGAGTTTATTTAAATTTTTGTTCTCCATGGAGTTTTTTGGCACTGATTTGATTTTAAAATATTACATGAGGCTGAGCACAGTGGCTAACAACTGTAATCCCAGCCCTTTGGGAGGCTGAAGTGGGCAGAACATTTCATTGGAGACCAGCCTGGTCAACATGGCAAAACCCCATCTCTACTAAAAATATACAAATAGCCTGGCATGGTGGCACATGCCTGTAACCCCAGCTACTCAAGAGGCTGAGGCACAAGAATCGCTTGAACCTGGGAGGGGGAGTTGCAGTGAGCCGAGATGGTGTCACTGCACTCCAGCCTGGATGACACAGCAAGATTCTATCTCAAAAATAAATAAATAAATAAAAGGGCTATAGTCTATAACTGGCCATCTGGGCAAGCTGGGAAGTGTAACCTCTGGTAAAAGTTGAAAATCAGGTGTTTTGAGGGAGGAGGGGTTGGAGCAGTTTTATGTTGGATGGCTTGGCTAAATATACATATTTACACATTTATAGGCAGAGTTGTAAGTATTTCTGAAAGGGAGTTATGCATATGTGTGATGGATAAATACCTAAGTTATAGGCAACTCATGTTTATTTTGGGGGGAAGACTTAATATTTAAATGTATTATTGTTGTAACCGAGCGAGTCACAGAAGAAGCGCCACACTCTGAGTTCAAATTACGAGTCCTTTATTTGCCAGCAACCAAGAGTCAGCTCACGCTCAAAACCTCTTGGCCCTGAAGAAGGGGCTTCATTTCCTTTTATACCTTGCTTAGGATAGGGGAGGGGGAGCCTAGCTGAAGCAGAATTTTACAGAAGCAGAACAAGCAAGTTGGTAGGAGGAGGCTGGTAACCAGGAGGCAGGAGATTCCCATAGTTGCTGGTTACTAAGAGTATTTCCATA
This sequence comes from Sapajus apella, assembly GCF_009761245.1. Classification (NCBI taxonomy): domain Eukaryota; kingdom Metazoa; phylum Chordata; class Mammalia; order Primates; family Cebidae; genus Sapajus; species Sapajus apella. The sequence continues at coordinate 1,293,321 of NW_022437084.1, read as the reverse complement.
CAATTACCAAGAGGGGTGGCAGGGGGGACTTTCCATACAATCAGTTACCAAAAGGGGCATTCACAGTAGCAGGTGTGCTTGCCAAGCAGGATGTAGTTATGACGGTTACAGGTACTGAGCACAGCGTGACCCAAACCTCAATGGTTCAAGGATCTGAGTACGGCGTGACTCAGTAATGCACCTGTGGGGGCTGTGGCAGGGACGGAGAAGCTGAGCTGGAGCTTACAGCTAAGATGGAATCAGGCTAGCACAAGTTAGGTTATCACATTATAATGAAGCCATCTATGTCAAGAGGTGAAGCAGGGATGCAGAGGCATTTAAGTGAGTAGCCTCTGTAAACTGGCAAAATTAGCCTATGGTTGTTTTCTTAGGAGAAAGTAGGTGAAATTAGTCTTTTGCTTAATTAAAGCTGTGGTTATGGCTGGTGGAACAGGGAGGTCAGTTAGCATCTGGCAGTGGATGAACAGCAAATTGTTTTAATATTGTTTATTTTGAGGCCAGTGTTTGTTGAGCTGATAGAGAAAAAGAAAATCCTTGAGGCTGTCCAAACAGTAATTTTTCAAGTGCTACAGTTTTTTAAGTGCCTGTAGCACCCTTTCTGGCTTCTAGAGGCGCCTGCATTCCTTGGCTCAGGTCCCTCTCCCAGTCTGCAAGGCAAGCAGCCTGGCATCTTCCAATCTCTCTATGCCCTCCTCCATTCATTTGGCAGACCTCCTGTGACTCCATTGGGCACAACCAAATAATCCGGAATAACCTCCCCATTTCAATATCCTTAGCCTGATTCCATCTGTAAAGTCGCTTTTGCCACGTAAGGTAACAGATCCACAGGTTTCAGGAGAGTGAGGCATGGACATTTTGGAGGGGTCGTTATTCTCCCTGTGAGAGGGGTATAATCTCTTTGACTGACTTGTCCTCCCCACACCACCAAACTGGGAGCTTCCCAAGGGCAGGTGACAAACCCAGATCAAGGCCCTGTAATTCTCTCTTAGTGGCCCTCTTCCTGTTCATCTTAACATAGTTCACACATAGATATTCATTTGCTGGACAGTCATTTTTTGTCACCTCCCTCAATTAAAGAGTGAACTGCAGGAGGACAGGACCCACGCCTACCGTGTCCACCATGGTCCATCCAGCACCAGCTCAGGGCCTCACACACAGGGGACCTCAGCAGGACTCCAGGATTTGGAGTCAGAAGGAACAGACTGGACTGGGTCCTAGCGTAACAGGAAGTTTGGCTGCAGTGCTTACTGTTTCTACCTGGTTTTTGTTTTGTTTTGTTTTTTGTTTTCTTTTTGACACAGAGTTTCACTCTGTCACCAGGCTGGAGTGCACTGGTGCGATCTCGGCTCACTACAACCTCCGAATCCCTGGTTCAAGCGATTCTCTTGCCACAGCCTCCTGAGTAGCTGGGATTGCAGGCACTTCTACCTGTTTTTTAATGTATACAGTGGAGATAATAATAACATATTCTTCATGATATTGTTTTGGGAAGTTAATGAGATTAGTAAACACCAAATGAGGTGCTCAGTAAGTATTAAACATTGGAGGAAAGCATGGAAGAGACTTCAGCAAAAATGCAGGTGCAATGAACGGAGGACGGATCTCCTGTCTCCTTGCCGGACTCCCCCACCCCATCCTGGCCCCACTCCTCCGCTTTGACTCCCTTCTCTCTCTCTCTGCTCAGGGCCCCCTGACTGAAACCTGGACAGATGGCAGCCCCCCAAAGCAGCCTCCCCCAGACACAGCCACCCCCTCCTCAGGGGAGGAAGAAGAGCTCCAGTATGCATCCCTCAGCTTCCATAAGGTCAGACCTCAGAACCTGCAGGGACAGGAGGCCACTGACAGTGAATACTCAGAGATCGAGATCCACAAGTGAGAAACTGCAGAGACTCAGCCCTGGTTGGGGGGTCACGGTCCCTCCAGGCAAAGGATAAGTCAGAAGCTGATTCTTATCAAATTCACAGCCTCCTAGAGCCCCATGCTGTGCAGAAGGTCACCAGGGCTCCCTCTTCCTGTTGAACTGAAACTAGGACCAATATCTCCCCTTTCCCAGGCCACCTTGGCCCTCCCTGCCCCCAGCTTCTGCTACCCACCATTCTCCTCTGTACGTCTCTGAGGTTGATTATTTGAGATTCCACATATAGGTGAGGTCATGAAACACTCTCTGAGCCTGGCTCATTTCATACAACATAACGTCCCCTAGGTTAGTCCATGTTGTCTCAAATGACAGAAGCATGCACTGAATATTTTCAAAGAGCTAAGGAAAGATTGTAAATGTTTTCACACAAAAGATGGATATTGGTACAGATGGGTGTGCTAATCATGCTGACTTGATAGCTCCATGGTGCATTCGGGTGTGGAAACCTCACTGAGGCCGTCTCAAGGCTACTGGGCTACTCAGGGCAGGGATGGCATTTAAAGCCCACCCGATTCTGAGATCTCTTCTCTCATCCAGCACTGAGTTAAGCAACCAGCAGGGTGGGTACCTTTTGGCATATGTTTGCAGGAAACAATATTCCTCAGGGGATTTGTTTTTTCCTGAAGAGGGTGCAGCAGTATCCCAGAGTCTCCTGGATGTGACAGGTGCATTGAGGGGGTAAAGGCCAGGGACCCCTGCCTCAAATGGATATGTCTTTGTTTTCCCAAAAATTTTTAAATTTTTTTTAAATTGTAGGTTGTTTATTTCATTGTTTTTTCTTGAAATTTAAAAATAGCATTAGCTTTTCAGTTGAGGCAAATTTACCTACCACAAAACATGCAGATCCCACATGTGCGGTACCATGAGCTCTGTCAAATGGGAACCTCTGTATCACCAGCTCCCCAAAGACAGAGAAATTTTTCATCACTCCAGAAAGATCCTGGTGCCCTTACCAGTCAATCCTCAGCCCCGAGAGCCACCACTTTCTGGTTCCTGTCACTATAAGTTACTTTCCGTGTCCTTGAACTTCATATAATTGGCATCGCCCCATATGTACTCTTGTGTCTTTCGTTTTTCACTCCGTATTCTGTGTTTTGAGATTGGTCCATATTGTGTGTGTCAGCATCTGCTCCTCTTTACTGCCGAGTAGGACGACATTGCACGAGCACATCACAGTTTGTTTACCCGCTTTTTTCTGTTCATGGATATTTAGTCTGTTTTGGTTTTGGTGATTCTGAATATAGCTGCTGTGAACATATTTGCACAAGACTGTATATAGAGGTTTTGTTCATTTGTTTGTTTTTGAGATGGAGTCTCACTCTGTTGCCCAGGCTGGAATGCAGAGTGGTGTGATCTCAGCTCACCACAACCTCTGCCTCCCGGTTCAAGAGATTCTCCTGTCTCTTCTGATATACTTCTTCTTCTTCTTCTTTTTTTTAAGGATAGTGGGGAGTTTAAGTTTCCCTTAGAAATAAGAAGAAAATTTTTTGAAACTATGAATGACATGACTTCAAGTCCTTCATTGGGAAGAACTCAAGTAACAAACGTTTAATTAAAAAAAAAAAAAAAAAAAAAAAAAAAAGCTGAGGTTAACAACCTGTATACCTCATGTGTACGTGAGAGATAGCCAGGGGAAAACAATAGATTTCAAAGAGGCGGCTTCGAATTCAGGCTTAAATAGCATCTTCTGCGGAAACAAAGAAAGAAGGGTGTGGGCAGGCCAGTTACTGGAAGGTGAGGTCGGGGAACACACTGGGAAAGAGGAGGGAGGCTTGTTTTGCAGGTCACGTGGGTGCCTCCTCCCTTGATGAGAGGTTGGTGAGTGAGTCACCTTCTCTTCCTGGTACAGAGGGAGACCTCCTTACCATCGGAGAGTCCTTTGTAGATGTGATTTTCCCTTTAAAAAGGGTAATTTCTTCCTTGATTCTCAGAGTGTCTCCTGTGTCTGTAGGCTCTCAAATTAATCTTTATGCCAAAAAGGCACATTTTGGGGTGGCGTATTTTGGTCTCCTACAGCTGTATTTTGGGGTGATGTATTTTTGGTCTCTTCCATTCTCATAAGGTTCAAAAGATCTGTTGTGGGTAAAGCACTCAGAACAATAATCAATTAATACTAAACGCTCACTAACAGCGTTCTCCAATTAACTGAAACTATTTCCAGCTATTTGCACAGGTCTCACACGAGGTTTGACTTGATCTTTAGTTTGAAAGGACTGGAAAGTGAAGGGTTATGACTCCCTCTTGTGGCCAGATTATGAATTACAGCCTCTGCAAATCCCCATAGAAGTTGGTTCCGGCAGTGGAGAACGTATTAGCTCATTCCCTTCTCCTGTGTTGAGGATCACAGGAGGTTCTCCCTTGGCTTGCTCAGTATTGGATGGGACGCTGGTAAAAAAGGCATCATCCCACGAACTGCTGCAGAGAAAGAAGAAGGTTTCCCCTGGCACTACACTACAGGGAAGTTTTACAACAAAACCTTTCAGCACATGGGGACAAACGTATTTCCTGCATTCAAATCAAACACACATTCCTCTTCCATCTCCAGAAGAGAACAGACTGTAACTCTGCCTGGTATCAGGCAGCACGGATGCACACGTACAGGCTGCTCAGAGCTCCTGCAAAGTGAGAGAAGCAGACACACGCAGGGGTTGCTGCAGGAAGCAGAAGCATCCCTAAGAAAAAGACGGACAAGGGACGCCCCCTCAGGAGCAGCTTAGCAGTGTGAATTAAAAAGAAGGTAGGGAAATAGCCTCCACCATTTATTATTTTTTTATTTTTTATTTTTTTGAGATGGAGTCTCACTCTGTCATCTAGGCTGGAGTGCAGTGGAACGATCTCGGCTCACTGCAACCTCCACCTCCCCGGTTCAAGCGATTCTCCTGCCTCAGCCTCCCGAGTAGCTGGGATTACAGGAACATGCCACCACGTCCGGCTAATTTTTGAACTTTTAGTAAGATGAGGTTTCATGTTGACCAAGCTGGTTATGAACTCCTGACCTCCGGTGATCTGCCCACCTCAGTCCCCCAAAGTGCTGGAATTACAGGCATGAGCCATCCTGTGTTCCTCTGGCTGGACTGGAGGACAGTAAGGAAACAGTGCAAGGCTGATGCTTTCCAAAGAGTCAGATATAGTCCCCCTGTCAGCAGTGAGCAGGGGATGCAAGCCCACCTCATATCACTAACCCTAACTGCCATCAATGAACAAAAAGCCATTAATAAAATCCAAATCCTGGAACAGCTCTGAGGAAACAAGTGTCAACATTGACCAAGTCAATAAACATGTCAGTGTCTCTGGCCAAAGATCACCAAGTACCAGAAGTAGATGTGTAGTTGGGTTATTACTCATTGCAGTGAGGAACCACGAACACCATGGAGTGTATCAGTAAGAGAGTATTAGAACTGGCTTATTGTAGGATTTGGGCTTGTGTTAGGTGATTCAGGGAAACTTTTTAAAAAGCAGTGTTTGTTTCTTTGGATGTCAGGAAGTCAGGATAATTCTAACACTGGATCTTAATACATCTAATCAAGAAGGAGAAAAAACTAGACCAAAGCTACCTTAGTCAGTTTGGGCTAGAATAAGAACTACCACAGACTGCGCTTTGGGAGGCTGAGGTGGGCAGATCACTTGAGGTCAGGAGTTTGAGACCAGCGTGGCCAAAATGGTGAAACCCCATCTCTACTAAAACTACAAAAAAAAAAAATTAGCTGTGGGTGGTGGTGGGTGCCTGTAATCCCAGCTACTCGGGAGTCTGAGACAGGAGAACTGTTTGAACCCAGGAGGTGGAGGTTGCAGTGAGCTGAGATCATGCCACTTCATTCCAGCCTGGGCAACAGAGCAAGACTCTGTCTCAAAAAAAGAAAGAAAGAAAGATCACAGACTAGGTAGCTTAAAAAACAAACATCTATTTCTCATAGTTCTGGAGGCTGGAAGACCAAAATATGAATGTCAGTACAATTAGCTTCATAGTGAGGTTCCCTCCTCCTGGTTCACAGATGACTGTCTTCTCACTATATCCTCACATGGGGGAGAGAGAGCTCTGGTCCCTTCCTCATTCCTGTAAGTGCCATAATCCCAGCATGGGTGTTCCACTTCCATGAGCTCACCTAAATCTCATTGCCTCCCAAAGGTCTCATCTCCAAATATCATCACATTAAAAATTAGGACATCAGCCCATTAGCCAGGTGTGGTGGCTCACACCTGTAATCCCAACACTTTGGGAGGCCAAATCGGGCAGATCACAAGGTCAGGAGTTCAAGACAAGCCTGGCCAGCATGGTGAAACCCCGTCTCTACTAAAAATACAAAAAAATTATCCAGGCATGGGGGTGCATGCCTGTAGTTCCAGCTACCTTGGAGGCTGAGGTGGAAGAATTGCTTGAATTTGGCAGGTGGAGGTTACAGTGAGCCGAGATCGTACGACTGCACTCCGGCCTGAGTGACAGAGGGAGACTCTGTCTCAAAAAAAAAAAAAAAATTGGGACATTAATATATGAATTTTAGGGTGACACCAACATTCCGTCTATAGGAAAGGCTATGGTTGTAATTGGTAAATAATCATCAGTCTTTCCTGTTACCCTAGATGGGAGATATTTGGCCATTTTCCAATTTGGACAGTGGTCTTGCTTGTGTCTATGTTAAGACATGACTATGCTGTGCTCTTATTCTTGTCTTGATCCATTATGCTCAAAGGATGTCCTTGTCTGGTTTTGATGTCCTGTGCAGTGATTGACAATAAGAGTTATACCCAGACCCAGCTATGAGTGCTAGGCCAGCTTCTGCACATTAAGGGCTGCCCCACTATTTTGTGAAGGGAAAATTTAAAATGTAATTTGGTAAGAAGACATGAGGATGTCTTTTTGCACTTGCAAAATGTTTTCTTCACTAGAAATTAGGTTGACAGGAGGTGGAGGTTGCAATGAGCTGAGATTGTGCCACTGGGTAGCAACAGAGTGAGACTCCATCTCAAAAAAAAAAAAAGAAAAGAAAAGAAAAAGAAAAAAGAAATTAGGGTGAATCCAAGTTCCTCCTCTAGTGCTATTTCACTCTCCTTCTTGCCCTGCAATGTGCTATTCTGACTTGAAGGGGAAAGGACGGAGGCCCAGCTAAGAGCTCCTGCAATATACACGACCCCAACCCAGACAAAGCAAAGACATGTGGCCTGAAAAGTCCTCAGGAGCGCATTAATTGTTCTTGGTTGGAAGTCATTTGAGAATGACGCCGTAGGCCGGGCGCGGTGGCTCAAGCCTGTAATCCCAGCACTTTGGGAGGCCGAGGCGGGTGGATCACAAGGTCAAGAGATCGAGACCATCCTGGGCAACACGGTGAAACCCCGTCTCTACTAAAAATACAAAACATTAGCTGGGCATGGTGGTGCGTGCCTGTAATCCCAGCTACTCAGGAAGCTGAGGCAGGAGAATTGCCTGAACCCAGGAGGCGGAGGTTGCGGTGAGCCGAGATCGCGCCATTGCACTCCAGCCTGGGTAACGAGAGCGAAACTCCGTCCCCCCCAAAAAAAAAAAAAGAGAATGACGCCGTAGCGAGGAGGAAGATACGGAAGCATTTTACATTTTAGGGAGGATGAGGGAAGTGGGGTGGTCATGGTGACTTTGTGCGTAAATATGCTCCTCTGTCAGAAAGTTGGATCTTTCGAAGGGCCGTAAAGAAAGCACAATCATAATTTGTAGGCGTAATGAAAATGAATGCTGTCATTTGGAAGAGCAATATTTGCAAATGTGTCCAGAGCCTGGGATTCGTTCCCCTGAGAGCCTCCCGTCTGCAGGACCATGGACAGCGCAGGCTCCGGGCCTGCGGCTCTACAGTGGCGCCTGCTGGGGAGTTGGAGCGCCCTCTGGGGGCGGGGTCCTGAACTACAGGACAGCCAGGGGTGGGAGGAACCCTGAACCGGGTCCTGAGCCTAAAGGACCCAAAGACTCTGGTCAGGGAAGGTCCAGATCCCCCTTCTTCGGACAAATCCTCCTCGGTTCCTTCGGGGTCTCAGCTGCAGCCACTACTGGGGTCTCCATCATCGCCAGGCCCCTGGCCCTCGACCCTCCCTCCTCAGGACACAGTCAAGCTCACACAGTTTTCTAACGGATGTGGTCAGACAGGGGAAGGGAAGAGAAAGGATGGGGCCAGAATGTTCCCCTGGGCACCTGGAAGGAAGGAGCTGTGTCCATGGAGGACTGCAGAGGGGAGGTTTTCAGAGGAATTGATAATTCTTAGAATCCCCCTGACATTCGAATGAGAATTGGAGGGAGACAGCTGGATGCAAATGTCTGGCGCTAAGGAGAGGGGTCCAGGCTGGAGATGTTTTAATGAACAGCTGGAGTAAAGTGATGACCACAGACGAGGAGAGAAAGGGGTGATGACAGACAGAGAAAAGGACACACTTGTCATTGGTGACGTTGGCAACAGCAAGGCTTTGTTTCTTGTTTACAATTAATTTATGTAGATTCTCTTGGAGTTTTTAAAACCATGTTTGGTGCTGTATTGCGATATAATTGACAAGTAAAAATTGTATATATTTACAGTGTACATGATTTTTGTGAACACTAACCTCTGCACTTTATTATTATTATCATTTACTTGACAGACAATGTGGGTAACCCCCCATGTAGGTACCGAGGAAGGAGAGCTAAGCAGAATCCAGGAACAATTAGGGCCTGAAGAGTATCTCAGTTTATAGTGTTACTAGTCAGTTATTTCCCTTTATATAATCCTCTCTATATAATCATATATTAGTTCATAGAATGAGTGCCTAAATAATATCTCACCACTCAGTTATTTCCCTATATATATATATCTTAGTTCACAATCGGAGGAATGTCTAGAATAGACATGGCATACAGCATGAATTAAGGAATAAGCAGCTTATAGTCAGAGGAATTTCTGGAGCAGACACAGTTCAAAGCATGATTTAAGGGAAAAACAGTTATACCAGGACAAGAACCCATGGCCCAGGCGGCAGCGTTCAGTATTGTAAAGATACCCACTGTATGGCAGGCTTGGGGCAAGAGCCACTCCTCCTGATAAAGGAGTTGTAGGACCTTGCACCAGTTCTTGTGGAAGGCTGCCCTCAGAACGGCAATCCCTCGAGCATCCGAGGGCTCAAAACTCCTCCAGATAATCACACCTTGGTGACTGTGAACTTTATCAGCTCTTGTTACTGTGCTAGCTCAAAAAGCATCCTCCTATAGAACTCACTGGAAGCTGCCAGCAAGTGGCGGTAGACCCTGACAGCTCTGTCACTGCTATGTGACTTAAGCATCCTCCTATAGATCTTCTTAGGAGTAGCATGCCCATAGATACAGATATTGCACACTGCACCCTCTTCACTGCGCATGGCCCACCTCCATGCCTCGGTGACCTAATGGGGATGGACCCCTTACTGCACACGGCCCACTTCCTTGCCTCAGTGACCTAATGGGGGTGGACCCCTTGCTGTGCACTGTCCAATTCCTAGCCTAGGTGACCTAATGGGGCTGGACCCCTTGTTTTATTGCTCATGACCCTATCACTATCCTTATAGATGACTTCACTCACTACCCTGTCCCCTAACCTGTACACAATAAATACAGATGCTTCTGGACATTCGGGGCCTCACCTGTCTCCACTTATAGGTGGCGTGCCCCGCTGAGCCCAGCTGCATTTTCCTTGTACTTCTGCGTCCTGTCTCTTTATTTCTCGGATCCTGCACCTCAGCACAGCATAAGGGACACCCCATGACCCTGTAGGGCCCTTAGCCCTACAGACAAAAATTATACGTATTAATGATATACAACATCATGTCTTGAAATACTCTGTTTACATGGTGGAAGGGCAAGTCTAGCTAAATAACAGATACATTATCTCACACATTTATGAACACCACTGCACTTTGAACTAACACCCTGTAGTCATCTGAGATTGCTTTTGTAAACTAAAAATAAAATCCTAAGCATCCCCCACTGACTGAATGGACCTCTTGGCCAAAGGGACCCCAGAGAAATCTTAAAAACAGATTTCCCAGCCATGATGGGACAGGAGGTCAGACACGCTTTATTATATCCTACCTTTTGTGGTTTAGACACAACAACATCCAGCATTAATATTAAAATAGAGATCATAAGACTGACAGGACAGACTCTTTGTGGCAAAGAGATGCCGAATTACATACAAGACCTAAGGCCATGCCAGGCAAGGTTAAATCATGCACCCTTACACTTAAAGAATAAACTATGTTCTAGCTTCTGCAAGGTTTCCCTTTTTCTCTAGCAGCTAGGTAAGCACGGGCCTTGAGAGAGTCACCTGAGATGGCCACTTGTACATCTTCTTTCGAGAAATATCTCTCTGGGTTCTTAGCCCTCTGTTTAATAATTTGTTTTCCTGCTCTTGAGTTGTTTTTAGTTTCTTTTATGTCTTGGACATTGTCTTGGTCCATTTGTTTTTATATATTGGAATACCTGAGGCTGCATAATTTATAAAGAAAAGATGTTTATTTGGCTCATAGTTCTACAGGCTGCATGAGAAACATACAGCAGCATTGGCTTCTGGTGAGGGCCTCAGGCTGCTTCCATTCATGCCAGAAGGCGAAGGGGAGCCACGGTGTGCAGAGATCACATGGTGAGTAAGAGAGAGAGAGAAGGAGACAAGAGGGAGGTGCCAGGCTCTTCTATGCAGCCCTAAAAAAAGGCTCATGTCCTTTGCAGGGACGTGGATGAAGCTGGAAGCCTTCATTCTCAGCAAACCAACACAAGAACAGAAAAACCACACACTGCATGTTCTCACTCATAAGTGTAGCTGAACAATGAGAACACATGGACACAGGGAGGGCAACATCACACACTGGGGCCTGTTGGTGAGTGTGGGCTTGGGGAGGGATAGCATTAGGAGAAATATCTAATGTAGATGATGGGTTGATGGGTGCAGCAAACCACCATGGCACGTGTATTCCTATGTAACAAACCTGCACATTCTGCACATGTACCCCAGAACTTAAAGTATAAATAAAAAGAGAAAATAAATTAAAAAAAAAAACAACCAGCTCTCAAGGGAACTAATAGAGCAAGAACTCACTCATTACCATGAGGATGACATCATGACCCAAACATCCCCTTGGACCCCACCTCCACCACTGGGGATAATTTCAACATGAGATATGGAGGGGTCAAATTTCCAAACCCACAGCAGACAATCGCCTCTTATCTGATGTATGGTTTGCAAGCTTTTTAAAAACGAACTTTATAGGTTAGCTATTCACTCTGTTGATTGATTCCTTTCCTATGCAGAAGCTTTTTATTTTGATGCAATCTCATTTGTCTATTTCAGCTTTTATTGCCTGTGCTTTTGGGATCACATCCAAAAAAATAATTTCCCAGGTCACTGTCATGGAGCTTTTCCCTGATGTTTTCCTCTAGAAGTTTTACAGTTTCAGGCCTTGTATTTAAGTCTTTCATCTATTTTGAATTCATTTTCTATATGGTGTGAGATAACTAACAAAAGTAGTTTTGTTTTGTTTTTTTTTAATTGAGACAGGTATCACTCTGTCACCCCGGGCTGGAGGTGGTGGCACAATCATGGCTCACTGCAGCCTCAACCCCATGGGCTCAGACGAGCCCCCTGCCTCAGCCTGTTGAGTAGCTGGGACCAAAGGCATGTGCCACCATGCCTGACTAATTTTTTATTATTATTTGTAGAGATGCAGGTCTCAGTCTCACTATGTTGCCCAGGCTGGTCTCGAACTCCTGGGCTCAAGCAGAAGCTGACTGTCCTGCTTCAGCCTCTCAAAGTGCCTGGATTACTGGCATAAGCCACCATGTACAGCTTACAACAGCAGTTTTAATGGAGTGGTGGGAGAGGGTTTGAAGACTTAATTGGAGAAAGTTCAGAAAAACAATCAAAGGAAGGGTGGTGAGAGGAGTGAGTACAAATAGCCCTCTGAGGAGTTTTGCTGCAAAGAGAATCAGAGAAATGGATGTGGAGAAGGAGAGCTTTTGTCAGTTCCTTCTCTGCGATCTCCCAGAGGTGCTCAATGAATTCAACCCAGTTTTAGTCTCCTATGGTCTCCATGGCGATTTGCCACAAACTTGATGTCTTAAAAATGAAGATATTGGCCAGGGGCAGTGGCTCACACCTGTAATCCCAGCACTCTGGGAGGCCAAAGCAAGCAGATCACCTAAGGTCAGGAGTTTAAGACCAGCCTGACCAACATGATGAAACCTCATCTCTACTAAAAATATGAAATTAGTCGGGCACAGTGGCGCATACCTGTAATCCCTGCTACTTGGGAGGCTGAGGTGGGAGAATCCCTTCAACCTGGAATGCAGAGGTTGAAGGCTGAGATAGTGCCACTGCACTCCAGCCTGGGCAATAAGAAAAAAACTCTGTCAAAAAAAAATAATAAGATATTGTTCTCTCACAGTTCTGAAAGCCAGAAATTTGAAATTAGTAAGGCTAGGCAGAAACCCTCCAAGATTCAAAAGAATCCATCCCTTATTTCTTCCATACTATTGCAGCTGGTGTCATTCCTCAGCTTCTGGCTGGACTACTCCTATCTCTGTCTCCGGGATCACATAGCCTCACCCCCTTTTATGTGTGTCACATCTCCATCTGCCTCTCTCTTATCAGATGCTAGTGATTAGCTTTGGGAGTCAACTACATAATCCAGGAAGATCGCCACCGGTCAAGATCCTTAAGATAATTAAATCTATAGGCACTTTACTCATAAGGTAATATTTATAGGTTCAAGGAACTAATATCTAGATTTCTTGGGGCAGAGGGCATTATTCAGCTTACTGAGCTGCCCATGTGACCTTCTTCCCTGCTAGGATGCCCCCATCTGACCTCCAGACCTTGACTTTTTATCATCTTTGCTCTGCTCCTCCATATCCTGGCACACTAGTGGGTCACCTCCTGTATGATGTATACTCAGGGAAATAAGAACCTGTGGCTCTGTAAATAATAATAATAACAATAATAATAGATTGTTAAGACAGCCAAACAAAAAGTTACAGCCTGGGGGAAAATATCTGAAAATAGGGATCTGATGAATGTCTTCTATCTGTTGTTAGTAGGCCTTTTCAGGTTCCTAACTTTGCTGCACAAAAGAATTTGAGAGTGAGTCCAAAGTAAGAGTAGGCAAAAAAGTTTACTGCAAAGTGAAAGTACACTCTAAGAGGCAGAGCAGGCTGTTCAAAGCTAGAGACATTGTCTAGTGCCTTGAAATAAATCCCTTTATGGGAGTTGTACATGCATATTCATAAAGTACCTGTGAGGTCAATTACGCAAAGGTGGACGTGTGGTTGGTGCATGCACTCAGCATCTACATGCTCTAACACGCATTACATGTATCATTATCGTATAAAATCTCTACCTCGGAGTGTGTTTTTTACTATTAAAATGAGGAAAAGGTCACTATAAGCTAAATGTTGAACACAGCTGCACATGGAGGACCCTGAAGAAGTTCCTAATCCCCTCACCCAAGGCAGGAATTTGTAGCTAATAGCTTCTGGGGCTTTTGGTACTGATTGGCTGGAGACTGGGGAAGCTACATCATGAAGAAGTGGATTTTGTTCTCATTCCCAGGCCACATTGGGTACAGGAACTTGTAACCATCTGGTGGTCGGCCAGTCCTGTAGGATTGCTTATCTTGCAAAAGAGTTAAGTGCTGATGCACAAGAGTGCAAGTGAAAGGAGACCGCTGTGAAAGGGGCCTGTGTGGCTTCACACAAAGGAACATGTCAGTATGGCCTCTGAACCCTACTTTTATCCTGCCTCATATCCAAAATATATCAAGAAATGGATGGTTGCGGTGGCTCCTGTCTGTAATCCCAGCAGTTTGGGAGGCCGAGGTGGGTGAATCACTTGAAGTTAGGTGTTTGAGACCAGCCTGGCCAACATGGTGAAACCCCATCTCTACTAAAAATACAAAAATTTAGCCAGGCGTGGTAGCGCATGCCTGTAATCCCAGCTACTAGGTAGGCTGAGACAGGAGAATTGCTTGAACCTGGGAGGTAGAGGCTGCAGTGAGCCAAGATCGTGCCATGGCACTCCAGCCTGGGCGACAGAGCGAGACTTGGCATCAAAATAAATAAATAAACAAATGAGGTGGTCAGATCATGAGGTCAGGAGATCAAGACCATCCTGGCCAACATGGTGAAACCCCGACTCTACTAAAATACAAAAAATTAGCCAGATGTGGTAGCATGCACCTGTAGTCTCAGCTACTTGGGAGACTGAGGCAGGGGAATTGTTTGAATCTGGGAGGCAGCGGCTGAAGTGAGCCGAGATTGAGATACTGCACTCCAGCCTAGTGACAGAGCAGGGCTTTGTCTCAAAACAACAACAACAACAAAACAACTATATATATATCAAGAACTCTCAAAGCAAAAATGTCAATAAATAACAACAGCAGCAACAAAAGTCCAGTTTGGGGCTTTTTGTTTTCATTTTTATTAATTTATTTTACTTTTTGAGATAGGGTCTCTTACTCTGTCACCCAGGCTGGAGTGCAGTGGTGCGACCTTGGCTTACTGCAACCTTGACCTCTTGGGCTTGGTGATCCTCCCACCTTAGCCTCCTCAGTAGCTGGGACCACAGGCATGGCGATCACCCCTGGCTAATTTTTGTATCCTTTGTAAAGACAGGGTTTTACCACGTTGCCCAGGCTGGTCTCAAGCTCCTGGGTTGAAGTGGTCTGCCCACCTCACCCTCCCACAGTGCTAGTATTACAGGGGTGAACCACCAGGCCCGAACCCAGTTTTAATTTTTAAAAGCAGCTACTTAACAACAAAAGCCAAATGACATTGTTAAAAATGGATGATGAGTTATGAATCACACAAAAAAGAATACAAATGGCCAATAAGCACAGAAATAGTCAACAACACTAGTCACAAGGGAAAGCAAATCAAAACCATAATATCAAGACATCATGTTGTACACTTTCAATAGATACATTTAATAAACAGCAACAACAAAAACAACCACAGTTTAAAACAATACCAATCATGACAGTTGTTATTTTAAAACATGGGCAACGACAAGTGTTGCAAGAATGTGGAGAAATTGCACTCTTGTGTATTTCTTGTGAGAAAATAAAATAGGAAGCTGCTATAGAAAGCAGTAGAAAGTTCAAAAAGTTTCAAAAGAATAAAATAAAAATAGAATGATCAGATGATACAGCAGTTACATTGCTGGGTATATACTCAAAAGGACTGAAAGCAGAAATCTGAGCAGGTTTTTATGCAACTATGTTCACAGCAGTATATTCACAAGAGCTAAAAGGTGAAAGCAGCCCAAGTGCTCAATAGACAAATGGATAAACAAAATGTGTTATATACATAAAATGGGATATTATTTAGCCTTAAAATAGCAATACTGTTTTAAATTAAAATAGCTGACACATTTTGCAACATGGATGAGCCTTAAACATATTACATTAAGCCAGTCACAACAGGACAAACGCTCTGTGATTTCATTTATATGAGGTGTGTAGACTAGGCAAATTCACAGACACAGAAAGTAGAACCATGCTTGCCAGGGGATATGAGTTATCACTTAATTGATACAAGAAGATAAATTATTAGAACAGAACTGGCCCACCAACAACAGCTAGAAGTCATTCATCAGATAGCTATTTTCAAGATGCTGATACAAGGTTTCAGTTTGGGAAGAGGAAGACATCTCAGGAGATTAATGGTTGTGTTAGGTTGTCCTTGCATTGCTATAAAGGAATACCTGAGTCTGGATAATTTATAAATAAAAGAGGTTTAATAGGCTCATAGTTCTGCAGGCTGTACAGAAAGCATGGTGCTAGCATCTGCTCAGCTTGTGGTGAGGCCTCAGGAAAATTACAATCACGGCAAAAGGTAGAGGAGAAACAGGCGTCTCATGTGGTAAGAGAGTGGGAGCAAGGGAGAAGTGGGTAGAAGGTGCCACACACTTTCAAACAGCCAGATCTTGTGAGAATCACTATCTCGAGGATAGCACCAAGCCATGAAGAATCCACCCCAGTGACCCAAACACCTCCCACCAGGCCCTGCCTCCAACATAGGGGATTACATTTCAACATGAGATGCGGAGGTCCAAATATCTAAACCATATCCATGGTGGTGATTTACAACAACGTGACTATACTTAACGCCACTTACCTGTATGGTGAAAAAAATTTTTTGTTTTGCTGCATATTTTACCATGATTTTTAAAAAGCAGTTGAAGATTTGATCAAGCACATCAGTAAAACAGAAAAATGAATGGCAAACAAACCCATGAAAATATGCTCAATATCATTTGCCATTAGGTAATTATGGATTAGAACCAGAATGAGGTAGTATTACATGTTTAACAGAATGATAAAAAATATATATATATAGTAAGTTTTTTTTTTTAATTCTGCTAATATCAAGTGCTAACAAGGATGTGAAGTGCCCAGACTCATATCTACTGCTGGTGGGACTACAAAGTGTTATATTCACTTTGGAGAACAATCTGGCAATTTCATATCAATTTAAACTCACACCATATAACCAAGCGCCTGGCTCCTAGGTATTTATCCAACAGAAATAAAACTTACGTCCACATACAGAAACCTGAATGTCAATGTGTTTTTGTTTGTTTGTTTTTGAGACGGGGTCTCGCTCTATCACGCAGTTTGGAGTGTGGTGGTGCAATCTCTGCTCATCACAACTTCCACCTCCCAGGCTCAAGCAATCCTCCCGCCCCAGCCTCCCAAGTAGCTGGAACCAAAGGTGCACGCCACCACACCCAGCTAATTTTTTGTATTTTTGGTAGAGATAGGGTTTTGCCATGTTGCATAGGCTGGTCTCAACCTCCTGAGTGCAAGCTATCCTTTTGTCTCAGGCTCCCATACCGCTGGGATTACAGGCGTGCGCCACTGCACCCGGCCCACGTCAATATTTATAGCAGCTTTATTTCACAGTCACAAAAACCTGGAAACAATTTGAATCTTCTTTAACTGGTAAATGTCTACTAAGGATCCACCAAAACCTTGCAGTACCAGTCAGCAATTAAAGAGAACAATTATTGATGTATTTGCCCAATCACAGGGCTCAGGCTTTAAAGGCAACATTTTGTATGGTTCCATGTATATGGCATTCTATAAAAGGCATATCAATATGGATGAAGAAGAGATCAATGTCCTTTTAGGAGTTAAGGGTGAAGAGAGGGTTGACTACCAGAGGACAGCAGGAGGAAGTATTATAGGTCATGACAATCTGCTGACACTTGATACAGTAGTAGTTTTGGCTACATAGCTATCTACATCAGTCGGCCACATAGAATTGTACATGATAAAGACTGAATTCAACTGTATCCAAATTTAAATAAAATAAAAAATTGGGCCGGGTGTGGTGGCTCACACCTGTAATCCCAGCACTTTGGGAGGCCAAAGTCGGCAGATCACGAGGTCAGGAGTTCAAGACCAGACTGACCAACACGGTGAAACCCTGTCTCTGCTAAAAATACAAAAATTAGCTGGGCGTGGTGGCATGCACCTGTAATACCAGCTACTCAGGAGGCTGAGGCAGGAGAATTGCTTGAACCCAGGAGGCGGAGGTTGCAGTGAGCCAAGATCATGCCACTGCACTACAGCAACAGAGCAAGACTCTGTCTCAAAAAAATAATAATAATAATAAAATAAATGGAAAAACATGAGATACTATTAAATTCTTATTAGAAGTATCAAAATATAAAGAGTGAAAATACCAAGTATTTACAAGGGTATGGAACTACTGGTATTCTGGCACATGACTGGAAAAAGTGGTAAAAGTCAAATTATTTTTGGACAAATTTGGCAATTTCTACCAAAATTAAACATACAAGTAGGGTTTGGTCTTATCATTCCTCTTCTTATGTATACTCGTGAGGATAAAAATATGTCTATAAAAAGACTTCCGTGTGAGTATCATTAGTGAAAAAATGGGGAAGTCTCAAATGTCTATCAATAGGTGAATAAATATAAGACTATAGTATATCCATATAATGGGATGCTATTTAGCAATATCACACTGTGAACTATAGGTACATACAACTTAGTTCAGTTTCAAAAAATATGCTCAGTGTCAGAAATACAGACACAGATAAGTACATTCCTTCCTAGGAAATTTTGAAATAGGCAAAAGTGACACACCATGAGAGAGAGCATATTGGTGGTTGCCTGGCACAAGAAGTGCGAATGATGAACTACAAAGAGGTTAGGTAAAGCCCTTGGTGTAGTAGAAATGTTGTGTATATTATTGTGGCAGTCACAATAGGGCTGTATACACTTGTCAAAACTCATGGAAACAAACACTTCAAGTGGGTGCACATTATTTCAAGTAAATTATACCTAGCTCATTATAGTTCATTAGTAAATTATACCTAGTTCATTAGTAAATTATACCTTGTTCATTAAACAAACACAATAAGACTCACATAGTCATATAACCCTCTAGTCCATGAACATGGTATAATTTCTTACTGTTAAAAGTAAATATACTGGATATTCTATTATATGCATATACTTTATTTAAAAATAATATACAGCAAGATATTATTTATTGGGGACTCAATTCCTTATATATAAAAAGAGGATGAAAACAGCTCTCTATGGTAAGCAGGAGGAATGAACATTTATCTAGATACTACTGTGTATAGAGATTTTACCTGTATATGGTTGCAAATACTATTATGTCTTAGGCATTGAGGATCTGCCTCACAGAGTAAAATGAAAAACCAAGGCCGGGCGCGGTGGCTCACACCTGTAATCCCAGCACTTTGGGAGGCCGAGGCGGGTGGATCACGAGGTCAAGATATCGAGACCATCCTGGTCAACATGGTGAAACCCCGTCTCTACTAAAAATACAAAAAATAGCTGGGCATGGTGGCACATGGCTATAATCCCAGCTACTCAGGAGGCTGAAGCAGGAGAATTGCTGGAACCCAGGAGGCAGAGGTTGTGGTGAGCAGAGATCACGCCATTGCACTCCAGCCTGGGTAACAAGAGTGAAACTCCGATGTCACCAGAGGTATTGGTCCAGGCTCTGGTGCTCCTGGGAGGCAAGACTCAGGTTCTGCTTCATTTCCTCCCCTCTCTAGGCAGATCTCTGGCATCTCTGGCCCATGAGGGATCTGTCCAATGTGTGTGGAGGAAATGAGCTCTGAACACGTGTGGGTCTGAGGTTCCTCTTCTGTGCAGGGGTTGAGGTCTCCTGCTCCTCCCCAGCTTCCCTTTCAGTTCTGCAGCCCTTCCCCTCCACTTCCTTCCTCTTCTCTGCTCACACAGGGAGCCCAGGAGGTCTCTGCCTCAAAGATGTCACTGCTGCTGCTGCCGCCCCTGCTGTGGGCAGGTGAGTGGCTGTGGGGAGAGGGGTCATGGGGCTGGGCCAAGCTGATCCTCATTTCCCCACAGGGGCCCTGGCTAAGGATTCAAGATTCTGGCTGAAAGTGCAGGATTCAGTGACAGTGCAGGAGGGTCTGTGCGTCCTCGTGTCCTGCACTTTCTCCCTCCCACCCTCCTACCTCAGGAATAACCCAGTTTATGGTTACTGGTTCGGGAAAGGAGCCACTGTATCCCTGGACTCTCCAGTGGCCACAAACAACCCAGATCGAGAAGTACAGGAGGAGACCCAGGGCCGATTCCGCCTTCTTGGGGATCCCAGGAAGAACAACTGCACCCTGAGCATCATAGATGCCAGGAGGAGGGACAATGGCTCATACTTCTTTCGGATAGAGACAGGAAGTACCAAATACAGTTACATATTCACCCAGCTCTCTGTGCATGTGACAGGTGAGGCACGGGCTCCAGAAGTGGCCACAAGGGGAGTTGAAGGGTACTGCAGGGCAGGGCTGGGATGGAACCCCGATACTGGGAGGGGTTTAGGAGTAAAGCCTGTCATGCTTACAGGGGGAGCTTGACCAGGGCTTCATCTTCTCTCAGGGCCTCACCTGGACCCTCCCTCCTGATCTTGCATCCCCTGCTTTCTCCTCATCAGACTTGGCCCACAGGCCCAATATCCTCATCCCTGGACCCCTAGACCCTGGCCACTCCAAAAACCTGACTTGCTCTGTGCCCTGGGCCTGTGAGCAGGGAACACCCCCCATCTTCTCCTGGATGTCAGCTGCCCCCACCTCCCTGGGCCCCAGGACTACCCACTCCTCCGTGCTCATCATCACCCCACGGCCCCAGGACCATGGCACCAACCTCACCTGTCAGGTGAAGTTCCCCGGAGCTGCTGTGACCACAGAGAGAACCATCCAGTTCAATGTCACCTGTAAGTGCTGGGCCAGGATGCTGTGGTCTCTGAGGGTGCAGGGGAGACAGGATGGGCTGGGGCTGGGGACATTTAGTGTCCTGGAAGCCTGGCCAAGTTTGGGAGCTAGAAGGACATAAGCCCTGTCCCTTCTGCATTTCTGCGGCTTCTGGTAGGAGTAAGGGCAAATGTCTACCCTTATTTCATCCCCTACCCACAAATGAAGGAAACCCTCTCTTCCTCTCCTAGATGCTCCACATAACCCAACCACTGGTATCTGTCTAGCAGATGGCCCAGGTAAGAAGGAGCCTCCCTGCCTGGGGCTGTTACTGGCATTGTGTCAGGTTTGGTCAGATCTGGACTTTCTGAGTCAAATGTTCAGAGGCAAAGCCTGTAGTTAGACACAGGTAGACAGACACCAGGCACCTTGGATAAGGATATTTGGAAATGACTAGCAACTTCTTCCTTCCCCATCCAAATAATGCTCTTTATCTCACTCCTGTCACTGAATGTCTTGGGGTATTTTACTTTATTTTTAGTTGATATATATAATAATAGTACATATTTATGGATTGCATAATGATGTTTCAATACTAATAATGTATGGTAATCAGATCAGGGTAATGGCATATCCCTCATCTTGAACATTTATCATTTCATTGTATTGGGAACATTCAATTTCCTCTTTCTAGCTATTTGAAACTACATATTATTGTTAACCATAGTCAACCTACAGTGGTATAGAACACGAGAACTTATTCTTCCTTTCCAGGTGTAATGTTGTATCCTTTAACAAATTTCTTTCCCTGTCATTGTTCCCCTAACCTTCCCAGTCCTTACTATTCTCTGTTCTACTTTTCACTTCTATGAAATCAACTTCTTTTGATTCTGCTTATAAGTGAGAACATGTAGTATTTAACTTTCTGTTCCTGGCTTATTTCATTTAACAAAATGTCCTCTAGCTCAAACCATGTTATAATGAATAACAAGATTTCTTTATTTTTTATGGCTGAATGATAATCCGCTATGTATATATGCCACATTTTCTTTATTCATTCACCTGTTGTTGAATGACACCTAGGTTGATTTCATATCTTCCTATTGTGGATAGTGCTGCAATAAACATGGAGGTACAGACATTTTTTCAATATACTGATTTCCTTTTCTTTGTATAAATGCCCAGTAGAATTGCTGGATCATATGGTAGCTCCATCTGTAGTTTTTTGAGAAACTTCCATACTCTTCCTCCATATTGGTTATATTAGTTTACATTCTGGCCAAAAGTATATAAGAGTTCCCACTTCGCTACATCCTCAACAGCATTTGTTAATTTTCATCTTTTTATCACAGTCCTCCCAGCTGGGGTGATGTTACCTCATTGTGGTTTTTATTTGCATTTCCCTGTTGATTGGTGATGTTAAACATTTTTTATACACTTGTTAGCCATCGGTATATCATCCCTTGAGAAATGTTTCAGGTAATTTACCCATTTTTTTAATCAGATTGGGGTTTTCTGTGCCATCAAGATGTATGAGTTCCTCATATATTCTAGATATGAATCACCTGTCAGATGAACAACTGGCAAACAGTTTCTCCTATTCTGTAGGTGCCTTTTCACTCTGTTGATTGTTTCCTTTATTGCATACAAGCTTTTTAGCTTGATATCATCTCATTTATTCACTTTTGCTTTTGTTACTTCTGCTATTGAGGTCTTATTCATAAAATATTTTTCCACACCAATGTCCTAAAGCATTTCCCCTATGTTTTCTTCTAGTACTTTTATATTTTTGTGTCTTATATTCAGGTCTTTGATCCATTTTGAATTGATTTTTGTACAGGATGAGAGGTATAAGTCTAGTGGCATTATTCTGTATATGGCACCAGTTTTCCCAGCATAATTTATTGAAGAGACTGCTCTTTCCTCAATGAGTGTTCTTCATGCCTTCGTTAAAATTCAGTTGGCTGTAGTAGTAGGTTAATTTCTGTCTTCTCTATTCTGTTTCATTGGTCTATGTATCTGCTTTTTGCCCATATCATGCTGTTTTGGTTAATGCAGCTTTGTAGTGTACTTTGAAATTGGTAGTGTGATGCCTCCAGCTTTGTTCTTTTTGCTTAGGATTGCTTTGACTATTCAGGCTATTTTTGGTTCCATGTGAATTTTAAGATTTTTTTCTAATTCTGTGAAGAATGACATTGGTATTTTGATAGAGCCTGGTTTGAATCTGTAGGTTTATTTAGGTAGTATAGTCATTTTAGCAATATTAATTCATCTGATCCATGAGTATGGAATGTCTTTCCAGTTGTTTGTATCTTCTCCAATTTATTTCCTCAGTGTTTTGTAGTTTTTCTTCTTGAGGTCTGTCACCTCCTTGGTTAACTTTATTCCTAGGTATACTTCATTCTCTTATAGCTATTGTAAATGTGATTGCCCTTGTGATTTATTTTCAGCTAGTTCATTGTCTGTGTATAGAAATGGAACTGATATTTGTACAGTGATTTTGTATCCTGCAAATTTACTAAATTCATTTGTCAGTTCTAGGAGGTTTTATTTGCTAGAGTCTTCAGGGTTTTTTGGTAGTTTTTTTGTTTTGTTTTGTTTAAGAGATGGAATTTTACCATGTTGGCCAGACTGGTATTGAACTCCTGGCCTCAAACAATCTGCCCACCTTGGCCTCCCAAAGTTCTGGGATTACAGGCATGAGCCACTGCATTTGGCCAAGTCTTTAGGTTTTTGCATGTCATTTGCAGAGACAATTTAACTTCCTGCTTTCCAATTTGGATGGTTTTTATTCCTTTCTCTTGCCTAATTGCTCTGGTAGGACTTTCAGTGCTATGTAGAATAAGAGTGGTAAAAGTGGATATCCAGTTCCCAGAGGAAAAGCTTTCAGCTTTTCTGCCTTCAGTGTGATGTTAGCCATGGGTTTGTCATATATGGCCTTTTTTGTGTTGAGGTACTTTCCATCTGTACCTAATTTATTGAGAGTTTCTATCATGAAGCAATATTGAATTATATCACATGCTTTTTTTCTACAACTATTTAGGTGATCACATGGTTTATGTCCTTCATTCCATTGACATAATGTATCACATTTATTGATTTGCATATGTTGAATCATTCTTGCCTTTTGGGATTAATCCCACTTTATCATGCTGTATTATCTTTTCGATGTATCGTTGGATTCAATTTGCTGGTATTTTGTTAAATATTTTTGCATCTATGTTCATCAGGATATTGGCCTGTAGTTTTCTTTTTTTTATTGTCTCCTTTCTGGTTTTGGTGTCATTTGAGAAGAGTTGGTGTTATTTTATTTTTTTAAAGGTTCAGTAAAGTTTAGCACTGAAACCATCTAGCTCTGCAATTTTCTTTGTTGGGAGAACTTTTATTATTCATTCAATCTCATTACTTGTTATTCGCCTGTTGAGGTTTTCTATTTCTTCTTGTTTCAATCTTGGTAGATTATATGTGTTCAGAAACTTACCATTTCTTCTAGACTTTCATATTTATTGGCATATTGTTCATAGTAGTGTCTAATGATCTTGTGTATTTCTGTGGTAACCATTGTGACATCTTCTTTTTCACTTGTGATTTTATTCATTTATGTCTTCTGTCTCTTAGTCTAGCTAATGATTATCAATTTTATTTATTTTTTCAAAAAGCCAACTTTTCATTTCATTAGTATAGTATTTTTGACTGCTAAATTTTTTTTCTTTCGGTACTTTGAGTATGACATCCCATTCTCTCCTGGCCTATAATGTTACTGCTGAGAAACTCACTGTTAGAATAAGAATAATCCTATATGTCACTAGACACTTTCACCTTGCTGTTTTTACAACTCTTTACTTGACTTTTGACAATTTGGCATAATGAGCATTGGAGAGGACTTGTTTGGGTTGAATATTTTGAGGGTACTTTGAGCTTCCTGGAACCCAATGTCCTTCTAGTTCCCAAGGCTTGGGAAGTCTTCACCTGTTATTTGATGTAGCATATGTTTTCTACACCTTTTCCATTCTCTTCTCCATCTGGAAATCCCATAATGTGAATACTTGCTTGATTGTGTCCTGTGAATCCTGTAGGCTTTCTTCATTCTATTTTAGTCTCTTGTTTTTACCTGCCCGTGTTATTTGAGATCTGTCAAGTTCAGAAATTATTTTTTTTTTTTTGCTTGGCTTAGTCTGTTGTTGAAGCTCTCGATTGTGGAGTACTTCATTTTTTATTTCATTTATTGAGTTCTCAGCTGAGGATTTCTGCTTGGATATTACATCTTTTTGTTTAATTTCTCTTTCAAGTCATGAATTAAAACAATGGGACACAGGTGTCCCACTACTTGGCTGACCTGGGGTACGTCTGCTGGAGGTGCCAACATGGCTGTTTTGCAGGGCTGGGATGAAGTTGAATGACTTCTTGGCTGGCCTAGGTGTGTTTTTGCTAGAAGCAGCACTCAGAGCTTTATCTAGGGTTTGGGATATGGGTGTACGACTGCTCGGCTGGCCTAGAACGTGTACCAGCCAGTGGTAGACCATGGGGCTGTTTTTCAGGACTAGAAGGCAAGCACACAGCTGCTCAATCTGCCTGGGGTTATGTCTAAAGGGCTGGCCCACAAGGCTGTTTCTCAGGCCCTAATTGTGGGATAGTGGCCTTTGGGCAGGCCAGAGGCATGTCTCTCAGGGCCTGTGTGTGGGCACATAACCTCTCCCCCAGCCTAGGGATGTATCAGCTCTTTGTTATGTCAGGGGCCTCTCCCATTCAGGAGAGTGTGTACAGTAGCTTGGCCAACTCAATTATGTGTTCACCTTGAGTGGGACTATAAGACTGTTCCTCTGGCTGGAATTACAGGTAGCAGGGGCTGGTTTCCCTGCTGTTCAGGACCAGAGTCACAGCCAATCCTGGGCTCAGGCTCCATGCAGATCTAATTGTGGTATTCAGCCACTAGTGCAGGCTTAGGGGAATGAAGATGTAGTTACAATGATGAAGCGGTGCATGGCCACTGGCCCCCGGAGGAGGTATATTCCAGAGATGGCTGTGGTCTCAAGGTAGTGCTATGTTGCAGCAGCTTGCCCACAGGGGTTGGTTAGGGAGCTGGGAGTGCACACCATGTGCTCCTAATCCAGAACCATGCAGCTGCATGAATTCCTGGCAGCTCTTCCAACTGTGCTCGGAGCTTATGAAGACTGTAGGATTCACCAGTAGTAAGGAATGTAGGGATCTGCAGTGGCACTGGGGATTGGTTGGATTCTTGTTTATTATTTCCCTATAAGGGGAAATCCTTCTTGTCTCTGGGACAAACCAATCTGGGCTGTGGAGATGGAGCTGCAAAGGCTGGGTGCCTCGATGCTGCCCTCTTGGGCTTCCAATTACCACAGGTAACTCTCCATTGCCCTGCTGTATTACAGTACTCTCCCTTTGACACACCACTCAAATCTTTGCTGTTTATTCATTGCCTTGGTCCTTTCCTGTCCGGGAGCCACAGGGGAGGATGAGCTCCAGGTACCTCTAGTCAGCCATTTTGCTCCGATGGGGGCATTTTTAATAGGTTTTATTTTTTAGAGTAGTGTTAGTTTCAGAGCAAAACTGAGTGGAATCTTCTAGTCAGTGAACATCTTGGGAGCATTTTTAAATGAGCTTTATTTTTCATGTGTAAAGTTCACAGAAGAAATTGAGCAGAAGGTACAAAGACTTCCCATATACCCTCTACCCCCACACATAGTCTCCCCCACCATCAGCACTCCCCATCAGAGTGATACATTTGTTACAATCAATAAGCCTATACTGACATACCATTGTCAACCAAAGCCCATAGTTTACATTAGGGTTCACTCCTGGTGTTGTACATTTTACAGATTTTTTAAAAATGTATAATGACATGAATCTATCACAAAAGTATCATATAGAATAATCACACTTCCCTAAAAATCGCTTTAGGGCATTTTTTTTCTACTGTCCATAACTCAACCCTTAGCCATGACCTCTGTTCCAAAGACCAATGCTCTCTCCACTGCCCTATTCCAATTAATAATGGCATCTGGTCCCTCACAGGACAGTAAGCTCAGCAAAGGCAGGAATAGTTCCCTCAGTAGTGGTCATCAAACTGTTGACAGATGATGCTCAGAGACACGCCTCTGACTCTGAGTGTTGGGATCTAGAAGGCACAGACAGGCAGGTCCAGGAGAACTGCCTGGGTCTGACCCAAAGGTCTGAGAATCACCTCCCTGCCCCACCCTGCTTCCAGGCTCTTTTGAAGGCCAAAAGGACCACCTTTGACCCTGAGTGATGGGGTCAGTGGGAAGAAAGAAGAGACAAGGCCTATCAGCATTCCAGTGCTTGTGCTCTCAATCTCTCTCTCTCTCTGTCTCCCCCCACCACCCCAAAGAGGCTCAGAGCTTCACAGTACTTCAGTGGCTATTTCTGAGGTCCATTTCAGAGAAACCCAGGATGGAGAGGTACCTGGCTGCTAGAAGAGATGGTGCCTTGTGCACCGGAAAGAGAGGGCTGAACAAGAGGTGTTAGGTGCACTGTGTGCTTTATCTCATGGTCACGGTCTATATTGATGTCCCATGATGAGTAGGAAGATCTAGGAGCTGAATCCCATTTTGGAGGTGAAGACACCCTCTCTACATGCTGGAGAGGAGGAGACACATACCTATTTATCAAGATTAGAGTTCACCCTAAGTCTTTTTTATCTGCAGGGAAACAAGAGACCAGAGCAGGAGTGGTTCAGGGGGCCATCGGAGGAGCTGGTGTCACAGCCCTGCTCATTCTTTGTCTCTGCCTCATCTTCTTCATGTGAGCATTTTCTCTGGGTCAGGTGTGGGCCAGAGGTGAAGAGGATGGACCTGGTGTAGAAGGGTCCTGGAGGGGCTGTGAGGGCTGGAGAAAGGGCAGGGAGTAAGGTGGGTGTACAGAATCCAGCCTGAAGCCACTGGGCTAGGCATGGGTCTATTCTAGGCCTCTGGTCTCAGATGTCCAAGAAGTGGGAGGTAGAAGGAGACCTTGTTACTAAGTCTTGTTTGAAGGCTTATGGATTAATCCCACCCCTTACCTGCCAAAGTCCCTCATTCCAGACTCATAACAATGGCCCTACAGCCTGAGAAAACCAGGCTCAAAGACCCTGGTGTCTTCCATCAGAGTGAAGATCCACAGGAGGAAAGCAGCCAGGACAGCAATGGGCAGGAATGACACCTACCCTGCCAGAGTGCCAGCCTCCCTGGTGAGTGATGGGGTATCCTGACATCCAGTCTGCCCTGCAGACACCTCCTCCCAAGATGGCCCACAGACATGCCCCATTCAGCATTTCCAGAACTGAGCTCATTGTCTTTCCTCCTGTTTAACACTGCAGGTTTTAATTTTATTCAGGTATGTTGAGGCCAACAGATCAGGAGATGACGGCCACTGGAAAGGTAGTTTCTTATTCACCATTCCCAAGAGGAGAGGGCATGCCACACCACGCAAATCCATGTAGAGAAGCACCAGGGTCAGTCAGGAAGCAGAGGGGGCAAAGGGAAAATGGGACAAGAGCTTTTATTGTGGCTTTCATGGAAAAGAATGGACAAGACAGGATAAGCAAGCTAGGCGGGTTTACAATTGGCTACCTTGAACAATTTCAGCAGACTCTGGAGTATAGGGTTTGTCTCTAGTTGTCTTGTATGTGGCCCTGGTTAATTAGGGCAGGAGGATTGTGGCCTGGAGTGTGGCTCAATAAAAGATCCAGTCAGTAGTGTGGGCTTTAGATTGACTGGTTTGCACATGAAAGGTACACTTGTAAGCAAGTCCTTTATCATCTCTAGAAATCTACTATCCCTGGGAGAGGCAGCCTCTCGAGGGTCAGCAATGCCCCAGATGTCAAAACATCAGAAACACTTGGTTGACACACCCCTAAACATATTTCTCTTGATGGGTTCTCCATCTCACTGACGGCACTCTTGTCCCCATTAACCAGCCACAGACCTGGCCCCCTTCTGCCCCAGTTCTCTATCTCTTCTTCCTGTGCCAGTATGCTACGATGCATGTCTGAGCTTCCTCTGGACACAGCTTAACACAACCACTCCTTCTGAGCCAAGATACCCTCCCACTCCTTATTCTGCTACAGCCTTATCTCCCATTTCTCCTCTCCAGAACATTAGCTCCATAAAAGGTAATTGTCTCATCATTTCCAAGTTTGAAATGCACTTCTTCTCCATACTGCTGAAAGACCGGCATTCCAACAACTTGGTCTGGCATTTGGGGCAGGAAAACCAGAATCACCATCAGCACTATGCTCCCCCAACATTAGCCACTCAATCACCTCAAGCGGAGCAAGGTTTTTCATCTCAGAATCATTGCTGAGCTGTCCCCTCCTCCTCAAATTCCTAATAGCTACCTGCCCAACTCCAGTGCATCCTTCAAGCTCTGATTTTTTTTTTAATTTAACTCTGACTAAAGTGAACACCACAGTAAAGTTTTTGAACACAGGGTCAATAAGCACCCATTCATTCTGCAAATATCTATATAATACCATTTGTCAATTGTTGTAGGTCCTTGTGCCAGTTTTATAAACACATATTTTACAAATATAAAATATTCCTCCTATCAGGGGCTTACATCAATTGGTGAAAGGTATGAAAATAATGAACAAATAAGTAGTGCAAATATACATGAAATAGGCATGAAGTAAGTGCTATGGAAAGAAATGAAATGGGAGAATGGATTAGACAGTCCTAAAGGCCAAAGAGTAGCCTTTGAGCCAACACCTCCAGGAAGAAAAGGAGTACAGTGCGAGCACTAGAGAATCATCGAGGGAGCAGCAAGGCTCTGAGGCTGGAGCACAGCTGATGTTTTAGAGAAACAACAGTTAAGACAGTGTGGATAAGGCAGAGTTACATGTTGGGTGTGGGCTGTGGACTGAGCAACTGCAGGTAGGAAATGAAGTTGAAGAGACATAGAAGCTGCAAATATTGCAGGGTCCTAAGTTCATTATAGTTATTTATGCTTTTAGAGCAGAAGAGTGACATGAACGGACACTCATTTTAGTGGGAGTCACTCTGGCTGCTCCATGAGAAATTCTAGTACATAGAACAGAAGAGAAGATACCAGAATAGAGGATACACAGAAAATCAAACCAAGAGATGACTGACTCAGACTTAGTTCCAACTAAGAATGATGAATCTGATGTAGAAAAATTTGGTTCCAGATACACCTTGAAGGTGGAGTCAACAATATTTGTAAATGGAGTGATGGAGTGCATGCAAGGCATGAGCAAAGATAGCTCACAACCTCTGCTTGATAGCTGTCTCAGATGTCACGGGTCCACAGATATCACAGATGTCATAGATGCCTAAGAAGACTCCATAGATTTCATAGATGTCTATAGATGCCAAATATGATGTTCATGTGATTTACGCAGTATTCAAACTTAAAATATCAAATTGCCAATGATTAAAATTGCCAACCCTGAAGGAGAAGTATATTTTCAAGTGTATAGCAAACATTATTTTGGTTACTGTAAGTTTCAGGTGCCTCTGAGACATCCAAGTGGAAACGACAAGTAGCAGGCAAGTGTCTGGAGCTCAGAAGAGGGGTCTCCATGGGAGACACAGAGGTTGAGGGCTTCCATAGCAACAACCAATAGTGGATGAATCTACAAAGAAGAGAAGGGGACCATACCCCTGGAACCCTCCAGCATTTAATGTTAGGGAGATGAGGTGTAAATGGTGAGAAAGCTGAGAATGAGTGGCAACTGAGTAGGAGCCAATGACCAAGAAAGTGCAGGCTCTAGTGTTGGTGGCCAAGGGGAGATGGAGCTTCATGGAGGAGAGATTGGTCATTTGTTTCAAGTGCTGGTAAGTCTGGTTAAGACAGAGTTTGAGAAATGACTATTTGCATGTAGCTAAGTAGTACGACAGCAAAGCAGATCTGATTTTTTGCTGGAGGAAGATCTCAACTAGAGAGAGTTCAAGACAGAATGGGAGGAAAGGAAGCAGAAACTGAGTTGAAGGACACTTTTGAGAAACACTGCACCATATCTAGAACCAAGAAATGGGCCTGCAGAAGAAAATGGTAGTACCCTGTAGACTTGCCATTTCTCCAGCATCTGCTCTTGTGTCTCCCATGATACAATGTCCCCTGTTTTGTGTAGGAGGTCCCAGAGATCTGGGACTGAGTTCAGGGTCAACAGATGTGTGACCTTGGGAATTACCTAAACTCTCTGAGACCTAGTTTCCTGGTCTGTGAAATGGATAAAATTATGGATGCTAAAGATGATGTCAATGTAGCTGCCCAGAATTTTTCCACATTGGTCCGTGTGTGTATTCAAGAGAACTGGGAATCAATCAATACATGCTACAACTGTTAGATAATGAATAAGTGGAGGCTTAATAAACATTTGATGAAAGAATGAACTAAATGAATAAATAAATGAATAAATATTCTGTCAGAGTCAAATTTACTTCATTGACCCTCTCTACCTTCTCCCGGCCCCCCTCATTACTGCCCTGCTCTAACCCCCTTCTTTTCTCTCCATAAGGAACACCAGAGGAAGTCCAAGTTACATGGCCCCACTGAAACCTACTGTGCCGCCCCTACTGTGGGGATGGACGAAGAGCTGCATTATGCTTCCCTCAGCTTTCATGGGATGAATCCTTCCAAGGACACCTCCACGGAATACTCAGAGGTCAGGACCCATTGAAGAACCCACAAAAGCATCAGCCTCAGCTAGAAGATTCACATCCTCTATGGGTCAGGGACCAAAGGCTAATTCTTAGAGATTTAACACCCTGCAGGCAATGGGTTTATAGACATTCTGTGAGTTTCCTGCTATAATGTCATCATCTTAGACTTTGTCACTAGAGAGTGCTGGAATCAAATCTGTGCTCCTTCATTTACAAAGTGTATGATATCACACAAGCTCCTTAACCTTCCATGTCTCCATTTCCTTCTCTGTGAAATAGGTGCAAGAAGTCCTATCTCATAGGGATCCTGTGAGCATTAAATAAAAGCACGCATGAAAAATGCCAGTCCTGGTGCAGTGAGAGTTTGACGCATACTGGTTCCTTCCCCCTTGAACAGAAGGCATTAGTGACCTTTGATCCCTGAAATTATATCAGCAACATGTCCATCGCACTTGCTGGTCAAAACACCACCATACATGTCTTCCCTGACTTGCCCTCCAACATCATCTCTCTCCACTCCTGAATCTTCCCTTTCTATCCCACCTGTCTCCTACTCAGATTTCTGCTTTCTTTATGTCCTGCTACAAGGAAAATCACATATTAGCATTTGGGAAATTTTCTAAAACTCAGAGCTGACCATAGTCAAAATACTTCCCTAGATCCCCAGCCCACAAGAATGACATTCTAATGTGACATTCTAAGTCAGAGATGGTCAACCAGTATTAGCAAAGGGCCAGATAGTAAACATGTTCAGTTTTGCAAGCAAAATCGTCTCTGTTGCAACTATTAAACTCTGCCATTGTAGCACCAAAGCAGCCACAGACAATCTGCAAATGAATTATATGGCTGTGTTACAACAAAATGCTATTTACAAAAACAGGCAGCCCACCTGCTATAGTGTGCTGACCTCTATTCTATGTCGCTCTGACTCTCACCCAGTCTACTCTTCCATTGCCATATCCTACACTCTATGGACCCCATTCTGATGCATTCCTCCCTCTCTGTTTGCATCTACATTCCTCCTCCAGGAAAGGCTGTCACCATGTCATTATTGGGCTAACATCTCATCCTTCCAAATGACCTCCAAGGTAGATGTGCAAAAGGAAACTCACAATCATCCTCCTAAAAAGTCTAATTAAAAAGATAAAAATCAGTTTGAGAAAACCAGCCCCAAATTCATCAGCAGCACCCAAACCATGACAGGAGTGAAAGCATTATGCCATAAGCTCATAATGACCCTTAGATAAACAAATGGAAGATTCTGGTATTGCTTAAAACAATGTGTGGGCCTGGCACAGTGGCTCATACCAGTAATGCCAATACTTTGGGAGGCTTAGGCAGGCGGATCACTTGAGGTCAAGAGTTTGAGATCAGCCTGGCCAACATAGTGAAACTTCGTCTCTACTAACAATACAAAATGTAGCCGGGTGTGGTGGCACATACCTGTAATCCCAGCTGCTCAGGAGGCTGAGGCGTGAGAATCACTTGAACCTGGGAGGCAAGGTTGCAGTGAGCCAAGATCTCGCCACTACACTCCAGCCTGGGGGACAGAGCATCTGTATCAAAAAAAAAAAAAAAAAAGTTTGATGCTTAACCCCCACTCCCTTATCCCAGAAGGAACGGCTGAGTCACATGTCTTTCTATGGTCATGACAGGCTGGTGATACCAATCAACCTATCTATTACACCATGAAAAGATGACAGACTTCTGGAGCAGACAAGATAACGTCGACTCATTTTGTCCCTGCTCCTCCCCTCTAAGCACAACTATAAATCCTGTAAATGGTCCAAGGGACACCAAAGGAGAACTGATCAGAGGTAAGAAGAATGTGACTACTTTAGGACCCCAGGACTGGAGGAACAACACAGAGGCCAGGTATCTTGCATCTCTCCTCATTGAGAAAGGATACCCTGCCCCACCATTTCCCAGCCCCTAATCCAGCAGCAGAAGGCAGCTAGGTGAGCTCCCTAGGTTCATCCTCTCCTGGGTAAAAGGGGAGTCCCTCAACATCAGGTGAGTCCCACATTACCAGAAAAGGGGATCAGTTTGAGCCAGAAATAAGTGGCCATGAAGTGCTATCCTTCACCATTAGGCCTGAGACTCTCTTCTTCTGCTCAGTGACACTGGGACTAGTGGGCAGAACTGGAGAAAATGATCAAGTCAGAAAGTCTGATTTTCTCCTTTATCAAATGCGAAGTCTACCCCTTCACTTCCAGAGCTGGTGTGTGTGTGTGTGTGTGTGTGTGTGTGTGTGTGTGCATGTGTCTGGTATGAAGCAAGATATTTAAAGAAACAATGCAGAGATTAGTAAACAGAGGGGCTTACTTAGCAAGCACATCCTTCTTCCCTGTGGCTAAGCCAGGAGAGGCAGACAGACAGACATCGTTCTTATGAGGGACATTGTCAGGAAATAGGAGGAGTAGGAAAAGGAGCCAGAGAAGTGAGCCCAGCACCATCCACTCCTGATTGTCTGCCCCACCCCTGACTCCATTCATCCCTCTAAAGCAGGTCTGGATGCTTCCCACCCCTTTGCCTTCCTGGGCTAGGACTGAGACCCCAACCTCTGGGGTCAAGCCCTTCTGCAGAGTTGGGAAGTATCTGAGTCCAAATAGTCACAGACAGT
This sequence comes from Sapajus apella, assembly GCF_009761245.1. Classification (NCBI taxonomy): domain Eukaryota; kingdom Metazoa; phylum Chordata; class Mammalia; order Primates; family Cebidae; genus Sapajus; species Sapajus apella. The sequence goes on along the minus strand of NW_022437084.1, from coordinate 1,259,916 downwards.
GACAGCTCCCCTGCCTGGGTCTTCTCAGGGGCCAGAGTGTTTTCTGGTGGGTGGAGCATCATCCCTGGGAGGTATGGGGCAGAGCCTCGATAAGACTCCAGTGCAGAGGTAGCAGGAGCCCAGGGAAGGGTCTGGTGACATCCTAGGTTGATGTGGCTAGTCAGCGGTGTTTGAGACCCTCTAGGGTGTGCTTTCATCCTCAGACTTGGGCTTCTCACTCCATATGGGCATTAACTAGAGATTGGTACAGCTCTGGGACTAGGATGGGATACATGGGTAATCCCAGTAACTAAATGGGAATAACAAAGCTGGTTTCAGGGCATCTTTGGTGAGAAAGTATTAATCATTTACAGAAAATCCTCATGGCATTTTACAGCTATTACAAGACCTTGAGAGAAATAAGATTCCTTTTTAATATTGTAGATGTCCTCCCACTCGGCCTCAGTAACTTCCTGGCTATTTTTCTTTATCCAACTGGGTTGATTTTCACTTTTTCAATCTGGGACAGTATTTTCCTTTTCCTACAGTTTCTTTCTTGCCCAGGCTACCCTGAGCCCCAGAGTCATGAAGAGGCAGGAAGCTTGGGCTCTGCTGGTAGAGCCCTGAGACGTATAAACAGGAACTTCATGCCCTTCTAACGTACCTATGTGCCTTGTTTTCTGGTCCCCAGTCTGCTTAGGAGTGCCTACGTTGGGGCTGGCTCTCTCCTCACCCATGGCCTCTCACAATCTACTGCACCAGATCATCAGGCCCCTCCCCATAATAACTCCTTATCTGAATCCCCCAAACCCCAGAATGCAACTCACTAGCTGGTCATCCCCAGAGCCAGCCCTTTCAGGACTCTGGCATCACTGCTGGTCTTACTAGCAAGGTTAGAGGCCACTAGAGAACGACGGATGGGTTCCTTTCTCCCTCAGGACAAAGATGATTGTGGACATGGGAGCCTGAAGGGAAGGGCCAAACATGGGGACACTATGGTCGCTGAGTCCCAAACACTCTTCCCTCCTAACCCACAGGAAAGATACATAGAGAATATGGGACAATTATACTCTTCAATGTGTTGTCTATGAACGTTATCCCTGAGAAAGTTGCATTTGACCATGCACACATACACACACACACCATAGGCTGCCCCTAAAGTTACACAGACACACACATGCAACTCAGACATGCACACACAGAGACCGCACACAGAGATACACAAATACACACAAGCTCAAACACGGAGACCACAAACAGATACACTGACATCTCATATAGATATGTACACATACACACACCAGATACAGAAACACATACCTTATACATAAATATGGAGACCACAACCAGACACAAACATACACAGGCATGCATACACAACTCAGATATGCACCCAAAGAACACTGACACACATATAAATACACATATATAGATACAGACACATACAAATTCAATTACACACACAACTCAGATGTACACACACCTCTAACACACATATAGGCTGCAGGCACACACACAAACACACACAAATACACGGACACACATACACCACAGATACCAAGGACACTCATGCATTCACACTACAGACACACAAAATGGGACATCAGCCATCCAGAGTCCTGGAATGGCTCCTCCCATGGGACTTTGGTCTTGGGAAGACTGGAGCTGTGGTTCTCAGGCCAACAAGATCCAATGTCCCAGCAAGAGAGAAAGAACAGGAATGCTCATGATGCTTGGCAACCACTTTCTGCCATTTGAGTGATCTTTCACTTCTCAATACCCAGCTCCCCTGCCCACTGATGTCACAATCCACTTGTCCCTACTGCCCAACGTCCAGAAGTCCCTGGCCTCATGACCCTGGGTGATGGCCCATGCCTGGAGCAGCAGTTGCATCCATACTCAGACAGACTACTGCAGAATGGACAAAACCATTGAGCTTTCTCGGGAAGGTGGGAACATCTCTGGGCCTCAGGAAAGAGACATGAAACCAAATCAAGTGAAAAGGGAAATGAACTCACCTGAGAGGATGAGGGAGTAGAGAAGCAGGGGGAAAAGACAAGTAGATTTTGAGGTTACAGGATAGCACAGGAGGCCCACGTGCACCCCTAAGTAGCTTCTGCCCCTAAAGTTCCTTCCCTTGGTCCTGCTCTGAGAATCCCATAGAGATGTGAGTGGACTCACAGGAAATACTGAGAGCCCCTTGGGAGTGTCTGGAAAGTCCTTCCCTGTGCCTGTCTCAGCCCCCATGAAACATCGCTTTGCATCTTCCAGCTCCTCCTGCCCAGAATCCGGGCTGCTTGAGGAAGCTCCCGGGGGCGGGGGAGTGTGTCTTCCTGGGGACTTGTATGCTGATGAGGGGACCTGGCAGGAGGGAACAAGAGTCCCTTGAATGTACATCAAAGAGTTTTGTTGGCTGAAGAGCCATCTGGTGACTCAGACACCACCCCCTTCCCAAAAGGGAAGGAGGAAGAGGGGGACGAAGAGAGAGGGGAGCAAGAGACACAGGGAAGAGACTCAAACTTAGATTTCCTTAGACCCCGGAGCAGAGAGGATGAAGAACATGTCTGAGGCCAAGGGGGCCAAGGGGTGGGTGGGGGCTGCAGCCAATCAGTGATTGGGTTATGGATGACTGACATAAAGGCTGGGTTTCCAGGGAACCCAGTGACACAGCGTGAGCCCGATTAGCTGGTCTAGACAGACAGTAATCATGCGACTAATGACCGGGTGCCTTACAGGGGACCGACCTCGTAAGAGGCTGACTGGCACGAGCTTAGCTAACTGCTCGCCGGCGCAGGCCATGGGGGCGCGTTACCTGATTGTCTGAGGAACTGGCTGGCGCGGGACTGACGCTGACTCGCCGGGCGCTGCGCTGGTCCCAGCCTCAGCTCCTCACGGGCCGCCTCACTGGGGCGATGACCGCTGGCTGCCCTCGGGCTGAGCAGGTGACTGGCCTGGTGGAGGCTGAGGAATGCGCCGCGGCCTCGCCTCAGGACTGATCCAGAATTGGCCTTGGACGCAGCAAGGGGCTCGGGGGCCTCGCAGGCCTGAGGGCGGCCCAAGGATCTACTGACTGAGGGACTCCTGACTGACAGGGGAGCTCCGCTTTCCTGGAAGCAGACTTTGCAAAGTCTCAATGCAGGTCTCACATGGCGGACTGCCCGGGACACCCACAGGCCAGGCACGGCAGGGACGCCAGGCATACTCTGCTACGAGCTGGGAAGGCAGGGTGAAGGCTCCACTGCTGTCCTGGGTTCAGCCCACTTGCCTCATGCCTGGCCAACAATCAGCAGTTTGAAACTTTCTCTGCAGCCAATCAGTGAGGCAGATAGAGCTTTCCCCTATGGGCATGTTCCTCTGGGGGCTGATGCACAGCCGCCAGAGCCAATCAGAAGCTGAAGGTGCAATCCCTCCTCCCACTTCCGGTTCCGAGGACTTTTAAGGTCTTGAGCCAATCAGCAGCCGAGGGCGGTGCCAGGTACGTTGGGGCACCAATTTTCTTCTCAGCGAGGCCTTTCCTGTGCAAGTTCATAAAACCAAGCTCCTCTCCAGCCCTGAGGACTCTGTTGGTCTTGATGAAATCTGCTTTATTTTCTCACACTTTACCCACGGCACACTTCAGAAACACTTTTTGCTATTCAACAATATTTTTGTGACCATCACACTGGGATACAGCCTCACTACTGGCAGAGTGTTGCCTGTTTTTTCTCACGCTGTTTCCCCCACGGCCTTCAGCTGCGCCCTCCTCGCTGCTCTGGGATGAACTTGCCTTTCAGGCAGCCCTGCCCATCTCTCACCTCCCGGCTCACCGGTCCCACCTGCCCGCGGATCCTCACCCGCTCTGCTGGGTTCCCACAGCCCCGTCCTCCCTGCTGGCTCAGCCTGGACGCCGCCAGGCTGTGCCTGCCTCTGTCTCCCCTGCCCATGGTGGGTGCCCCTCCAGGCTCCGCCTCGCCCAGCTCAGACCCCCAGGCGGCTTCACCCCATAGATGGGAAGCTACTATCCAGGGTGCAGGGGCAGTAAAGGCACGACCGGCTGAGGGACCTGCCCCGTCCTGGGGAGCAAGGGTGAGTGTAGGTGGAGGCGACAGCCCTACAGATGCCAGAGGTGGGGCAGGAGCAGCACAGGTTTCCTCTGGTTACAAACGACTCATAGGTGCAAACCTAGCAGAAATGCATACAAATTTTCTTCAAATATACACAAGAATGGTCACAGCAGCCCTAATTGCAATGGCTGAAAATAAAACCTACCTAATACCAATCAAGTAATACAGATAAATTATGTATTATTTCTGCAGTGAAAGAAGCAAATAATAACTCCACACTACATATATGAATCTTAGAAACATAATGTTGAGTGAAAGAACCCAGATACAAAAAGTACATATTATGTGATGTACTTGATATAAGGTTTAGAAACATGCAAAACTAATCTTTGGTGTTCAAAGTCCAGATACTGGTGACAAGTGGGGCAGAGGTCAGGAGTGGTGGATAGTAATGATTAGAAGGCCGCATTAGGGAGTTCTGGGAGGTTCTGGTAAGGATCTGTTCTTTAGGGTTTTTTGTTTATTTGTTTTTGTATTGTTTTTGAGACAGAATCTGTCACCCAGGCTGGAATGCAGTGGCGCCATCATGACTCACTGCGGCCTTGACCTCATTAGTTCAAGCCATCCTTTCATGGCAGCCTCCAGAGTAGCTGGGACTACAGGCATGTACCATCATGCTTAGTTAATTTTTAAATTTTGTGTAGAGACATGGTCTCCCCATGTTGACCAGGTTGGTTTTGAACTCCTGGGCTCAAGCGATCCTCCTGCCTGAGCCTCCCAAAGTGCTGGAACTACAGGCATGAGCCACTGCACCTAGCCCAGGATCTGTTTGTTGATCTGGCTACTAGTTGCTCAGATGTCATCACTCCATGAAAATCCTTTTAGTAAAACACTTGTGATGTGTTCCCTTTTCTATAGGAATGTTACTCTTTAATCAAATTTACATTAATATTTTTATAAGATTATCCTTGTTTAATATCTAGTTCTGATCTCCAAGCTTCTCCAGGTCAGGAACTGTACTATGTCCAGTCCCGTATTTTTACAGACCAGCTATGGACACAGCACACGAAGTGTACTCAGTAAATCTCTGAAATGACTTGAACTCAATCCAGGTGGGAACTACAAGGCTGGACTCTGCTGAGGGCTCACAAGTTACATTTCCAGCCCAGGCCTCTCTCCTAAGCTCTAATCTCCTATGTTCTCCTGCACATCTTTCCCCGAATGACCCAAAGACTCCGTGCTTTTAATGCACCCCAAATTGGACTCATCTTTCCTTAAGCCACATTGTCTTCCAGGTTTCCCATCCAGAGGTGTGAGGATTCCCATCTGCAGTCATGGCAGCTGGTACTCAAGGCCTGGGTGTCTTAGTTTGGGTTGCTATAACCAACTACCATAAACTGGGCGGCTTATAAACAATAAAATTTAATTTCTCACAGTTCTAGAGGCTAGAAAGTCCAAGATCAAGGGACCAGTAGATTCCATGTCTGATGAGGGCTCATTCTCTGATTCATAGACAATGCCTTCTCACTGTGTCCTCGCATGGCTGAAAGGCAGGGAAGGGAGATCTCCGTGGTTGCTTCTATAAGGGTACTAATCCCATTCATGAGGGCTCTACCCTCATGACCTAATCACCTCCCAAAGGCCCACCTTCAAATACCATCATATTGGCGATTAGGCTTCAACATATGAATATGAGGGTATGGGGGGACACAAGTATTCATTCTATCTCATTGAGCAAGGAGAGTATCACACCACTGTGTGTAGTTCTAACCTCCCACCAAGGCACAATTTCTGGCCTACACTCATGGTTTCTTGTGAAACAGGCCTCCTCCCCTTCTCCAATGTCTCAGTCCCAATTTAGGCTACTCTCTGCCTGTTCCTCTAAGTGGCCACTGTTTGAACTACTTCCTGAATCTGGTGAGTTTACACCTCCTCCTCCTCCCTTCTTCTGGCTTCGTCTCCTCTGGGGGCTGTGAGCTCCACTGGCCAGAATATGAAATACCTCAAGGATCAAGTACAAGGTCTTCTCCAACATGAAGCATCCTTCATCTTCGTGCTACCCTGGGAAGAATCTGGAACGCCTTCCTCTGGGATCCCACAGGCTCCCATTCATCTCTCCTAAATATATTTTTTATATTTAGGAGACTATATATATGGGAATATAAAGTAAGAGCTATATTCCCAGGATCTAGAATCTGTTAAAACTGTCTTAACAAAGGCAGTAGAAGGCAGCAATTAAAATTTTCACTTCCTTCACAGTAGCCAAGAATTGGAAACAACCCAAATGTCCATCAACTAATGAAGGCATAAACAAAATGTGGTACATTCTTGCAATGCAATATCATTCAGCCATAAAAAAGGACTGAAGTACGGACACATGCTACAACATAGATGAACTTGGAAAACATCACACCAAGTGAAAGAAGCCAGACACTAAAGGTCACGTATCATATGATGCCATCGATATAAAAAGTCTAGAATATGAAATATATTTTTGGAGGCAGAAAGTAGGTTGGTGGTTGCCAGGGGCTTCGAGGGGGGCAGTAGCTGCTTAATGAGTACATGGTTTCCTTTTGGGTTAATGAAAATGTTTAGAACCAAATAGAGGTTGTGGTTACACAACACTGTGTGCGTACTAAATGCCACTGAATTGTTCACTTTAAAATGGTTCATTTTAAAATTCATTGAATGTTATGGGAATTTTACTTCAATAAAAAAAAATAATAATTTAAGCTTTCAAGTCAGACCTCCAGGATCTAAACAGCTGCCTCACCACTGAACTTCTTGCTACTTCCATTTGCTTATCTGATAAATGGCGATAATAGCACCACTTAGTTCATTGGTTCATCCTGAGGATTAAATGAATCAATGCATGCAGACTGCCTGACAGAGTGGCTGGTGCATGTCAAGCCCCCAGCTCTTGGAGGCTGGTCAAAGTGAACTCAGCCACCTGCCAAATTCTTCAAGGTAATGATTAGATTCACTGAATGACCTGCAGGTTTCCAGCTATATCACTGTGGCAACAGGCTTTCCACTTGCATCCTGAGTATAAGGGTGTCCCTGTGTTCACAGGGAAAAACTGATGTGTAAGACAGCACAAAACAAGCATAGGGCCAGGTGTGATGGCTCACACCTGCAATCCCAGCACTTTGGGAGACCGAGGCAGGTGGATCACAAGGTCAGGAGATTGAGACCATCCTGGCTAACATGGTGAAACCTCATCTCTACTAAAAATACAAAAACGAGCCAGGTGTGGCGCACACCTGTAATCCCAGCTACTCAGGAGGCTGAGACAGGAGAATCACTTGACCCCATGAGGCAGAGGTTGCAGTGAGCCGAGATCGTGCCACTGCACTCCAGCCTGGATGACAGAGCGAGACGTCAAAACAAAACAAAAAAACGAAGTATAAAGCCTGTTTTAAGTCTCCACAGCCAGAGTTTTGTTTCGCTTCTTTTCCCTCTTCACCCATTCCTGTAAGTCACCAAGTTCCTGGCCTGTCCCCTCCTCTTACTCTCAGATCTAGGTCCCATCTTGATCTCTTTTCCCCAGACCATGGCAAAAGCCTCCTCCCCAGCCTCTGGTCTCCAGTCTTACCCCACCCAGCCCATCACCAAAACCATCAGTAATGGGAGCTTTCTAATACTCACCTCTAACCCTGTATCTTTCTTGCTAAAAATCCTCCCATGCCTGCCCCTTTGCCTCAAGATGACGTTCTGATTCCAGTGAGAGTTATTCAAGACTTTTCCCAGGCCAGGAACAGTGGCTCATGCCTGTAATCCCAGCACTTGGGGAGGCTGAGGCAGGAGGATTGCTTGAGGCCAGGAGTTAACACCAGCCTGCACAACATAGAGAGACCCTGTTTCTACAAAAACAACAATTAGACAGGTGTGGTGGCATACCCTTATAGCCCCAGCCACGTGGGAGGCTGAGGTGAGAGGATCCCCTAATCCCAGGGGTTCATGGTTATAGTGAGCTAGATCCTGCCTCTGCATTCCAGCCTGGGCGACAGAGTGAGACCTTGTCTCAAAAAAGAAAAACTTGCTACAATCTCACCCCCAGCCACCACCCCTCACACACCTCAGCCACATCCTAGAGATCACATGTCCCTCTGTGCCTCTCCATGCTTCATTCATGTGGTTCTATCTGATTGCAACATTGTCCCCTGCCCTCCTTCTTTGCAGCACGCACTCGTTCTTTGAGAGCTGGCTCAAACATCACCTCCTCAGACAAGCTGCCTTCCCTACCTTCTCCCCTCTCCCAGCCCCTGTACTTTCCCACAGCCTGGATTAGAGCAGAGTTCATCAACTGTTGTTGGTGGGCTGGTTCAGGTTTTTGACTTTGCAGCATAAAAGAATTTGAGAGTGAGTCCAAAGTAAGAGTAGGTGAAGAAGTTTACTGCAAAGTGAAAGTATACCCTGAGAGGCAGAGGGAGGGAGAGACAGCCCCTAGCATCTCAAGGGAATTCCTTTTATGGGAGCTGTACATACATATTCATAAATACTGGTGAGGTCAAGCATGAAAAATATGCACTCAGCACCTGCATGCTCTAACATCCATTGTACGTATCATTAGCGTATAAAATCTCCACCTACGGGTGTGATTTCTACTATTAAAATGAGGAAAAGATCACTATAATCTAAACCTTCAGCCTACTTGCACATGTAGGACCCTGGAGAAGTTCCCAGTTCCCTCAAGGCAGAAAGTTGCAGCTTCTTGGGTTTTGGTGTTGATTGGTTGGAGATTGAGGAAGCTACATCATGAATAAGTGGCTTTTGTTCTCTTTCCCAGACCATACTGAGAAACAAGAACTTGCAACCATCTGGGGGTCGGCTGGTATACTGTCAGACTGTTTATCTTGCAAAAGAGTTAAGTGCTGACTCACAGGAGAGTGCGAGCCAGAGTAGCCTGCTTCGAAAGGGATCCACAGGGCTTCGCACAGAGACAAGTCAGTATGGCCTCCTAACCTTACTTATCCTGCCTCACAACCTCAACACTATTCATATGCTGGCATTTGGGCTGGATAATTCTTTGGTGGTGGTAGCTGGGGGAGGGTGTGGCAGGCCAGGTCTCCCTAACGGCTGCACAGGCAGGCCTCCATAACAACTGTCTCAGCACTGAGTGATTAAATCAAATATTAAAAGCTGACAGAGCCAGTGCCCTCATACAAAGGCTGGAATGTAACAAAAGCCCATCAAGAGTTCTGCCCAGGCCTTTCCTGGGTCTTGAGCATGACAAGATAACGAAGGAATTCTTAACAGGACCTGTTTAGGATTAAACAAGTTTTATTGGAGGTCTGAAGAAACTCCCCAAAACTCCATGATTTAACAAGAGACAAGATAAGGGTAATCACCCCAGCACCTGGACCCATTTGGATTAACCAAATTTACTGAGGCTCCAGAGGAAGGTCTTCAGGACTGTCAGTTGTAGATTGGAAGAAGTTAATTGATTACATCTTAAGATGAATGTGCACTTACATGTAGACAAATAGCTTAGAAGGTACATAAGCTCTGGAAAACTTTGTGTTTTTGAGTTGGTCTCGCCATATTTTCCAAGCCTTCTCCCTGTACCTGGTTACAGAAATAAACTCCCCTCTCTCCCAGTTCACCTGCATCCCGTTATCGGGCCAACGGAATAAGTAGCCTGATCCTTGCTTTGGTCCAGGAACAAGGGTACATTGTGAGGTGTTGAGCCACTACTCTAGATTGTACACACAAGATGTCAGTAGCTCCCCTAGCCCAGTTTCAACAACCAAGAAGGACTCCAGACATTGCCAGATGTCTATCAGGGTGCAAAAAAGCACTCAGTTGAGAAACACTGAATTAAAGCCTTCCTCCTCTGTGTTCACATAGATACCTGAACATAATGAACTTTCTCTCATTCTTTTCAAGATCAACCACAAAAACCACTATGTTGCCCAATTTCAAACAATTTAGTGCATTTCAGTGTCTTCTTATCACATTTATGAAGAAGGTCTTGAGAAATCCCTAGGTTCTTTCTAATTTATTTATTTTCCAAACTTTTCTTGCATGCCTACTATATGCCACATTGATAGAGGGAAATAAGAAGAAATTACTTAGGCCCAGAACAAGGACATGGGAGTCCTTGGCAAGGCTTTTCTTTTTTAATGCAAAGCAGCCCCAAATCATTTTCTAACAAAGAGCAGCCTGCAAGCTGGGAGCTTGCATGGGCGAATGCCGGCAGGAACTAAGGACGAGACATTTTCCTTTTTTTTTTGAGACGGAGTTTCACTCTTGTTACCCAGGCTGGAGTGCAATGGCGCGATCTCGGCTCACCACAACCTCTGCCTCCTGGGTTCAAGCAATTCTCCTGCCTCAGCCTCCCTAGTAATTGGGACTACAGGCACATGCCACCATGCCCAGCTAATTTTTGTATTTTTTTAGTAGAGACGGGGTTTCACCATGTTGACCAGGATGGTCTCAATCTCTTGACCTCGTGATCCACCCGCCTCGGCCTCCCAAAGTGCTGGGATTACAGGCGTGAGCCACCACGCCCAGTCAGGACTAGACATTTTCAAGATGGCAGCTCCATCTTCCCTTCTCTGCCAGCCACGTGTGCTATAAGGAGCAGAGAAGATTGCAAAATCAACCGGAAAGCCTATTTGCATAAGAAAATCTTCTTATGGGATGGGTGGGATGACCAGCCTTCCTTGTGTGCTATGTAAATGTCACATCTGATCGAGGCCGGGGGCAGTGGCTCATTCCTGTAATGCCAGCACTTTGGGAGGCCGAAGTAAGAGGATCATGAGGTCAGGATTCAAAACCAGCCTGGCCAACATAGTGAAACCCTGTCTCTACTAAAAACACAAAAATTAGCTGGGCGTAGTGGTGGGCACCTGTATCCCAGCTACTTAGGAGGCTGAGGCTGGAGAATCGCTTGAGCTCGGGAGGTGGAGGCTGCAGTAAGCTGAGATTGCACCACTGCCCTCCAGTTTGGGACACAGAGCGAGACTCCATCTCAAAAAAAACAAAAAAGTCATACTTGATGGAACCAATCTATGAGCCCTATGTCAATCAGAGACCACCTCCTCAAACCGGACTACAACATTTGCAAATTCACCACCAGGTGGTCTTTTTTTCCATTCCAAGACCCCTTCCTCTGTAGAGGAAGCAGTTTCTTTTTCTTTTCTTTTCTTCCTGCTAAACCTCCGTTCCTAAATTCCTTGTGTGTTTCTGTGTCCTAAATTTTCCTAGCATGTGCCAATGGAACCCCAGCCTTATACCCCAGGCAACCTAGCCACTTCAACACCCCCAGGAACATCAAGAGGAAGAAGATACAGTGCCTGGCTCATATGAAAAGATAAACTCAGCCACATTAAAATTTTTTTTTTTTTTTTGAGACGGAGTTTCACT
>NW_022437084.1:1247186-1248423 GCF_009761245.1 Sapajus apella | reverse complement strand
GACGGGGTTTCACCATGTTGACCAGGATGGTCTCGATCTCTTGACCTCGTGATCCACCCGCCTCGGCCTCCCAAAGTGCTGGGATTACAGGCTTGAGCCACCGCGCCCGGCCCACATTAAAATTTTAAAGAGTTTATCTCAGCTGACATTCATGAATCTGGAATCCAGAAGTGCCAGACCATCCAGTGGTCACACAAGGAAAACTTTTATAAGGAAGATGTTCCTGAAATCAAAACAAAGAAAGTAGTTTGATTTGGTTAAAGGTGAACAGTAGCCTTAAAGTTTTTAATTAGCGGTCAACTGGTGGTGAAGTCTCTACTTAGAGGTTAGTAGGCCGTTTCCAATTGGTTAAAGCCTAAGTTTCATTTTTCTAGGCCATGACGGTTCACTTTGAGTTGGGTTTCAATTTGCTTACTTGGAAACAAAGGGTCTGGAACCATCCCAGCCTAATGGCTTCCCAAGTCGTTATTTTAGCAATTGGGAAAGCTCAGGTTCATGGGGTAGGGTTTGGGAAAGGGACAGAAATAGGTAACTTATTAAAACACAGTAGGATAAGGTTCCTGTAAGGATGGCAAACGATATGAATTATGAGGATAATTATAGCCTATGGTCTAGGGACCCAAGGGCAAGAGCTTTCTGGTTGCGAAAGAAGTTAGAAAAGGCTGCTCAGAGGAAGCTCCTTTCTAACTGCACCTTGAAGGGAATGCCAGAGACGGCCAAGCAGAGAAGAGAGGAAAGCAGTGTAAGTGCTGGTAATATCAATTACAAAGCAAGGAGGTAGAAGAGGGCCTTGCAGATGTTTGAGTGACAGCAGTCAGTCTGCCACAGCTGGGGTAAAGGGAGCAAAGTCAGGTCTCCTCTTAGGAAGTCTGTCTGGGTCCTGGTCTGCAAGGGTGATGCAATAAGGCCCCAGAGGGTGAGCATCATCCTTCAATCTGTCACATAAAAAAACAAGTCTGCACTTAAGCCAAGATTTTATTCAAAACAATTATTGCAATAAAGGGAGAAGAACCTTTGCAGTAGTGGAAGGGGAACTACAGCCACAGGGAGGTGAAGGCTGTTGTCATAGGGAGTGGAGGCCTCCTATGTGCCATAAAATGAAACAAAAAAAAGTGAACTTCTATTCTAGTGGAACAGTCAAACCATAAACAAAAATATCATTAGCAAACGATATTTAGCAAAGAGTGTTTTTGTTACAGGAAAGGGGTTCCAATCAGACCCCAAGAGAGGGTTCTTG
>NW_022437084.1:1196626-1237186 GCF_009761245.1 Sapajus apella | reverse complement strand
GGTTAAGAGATATTTCTGGGACTCATGTGGGAGCCCTGAACACTGCGATTCCAAAAAGGTTGGTGAACTTCTAATAGCATCTATAGTTAGATTGTAAAGACATAGGATTGCCAAAGTTGATGAGATTCAGGTGAAACTTCGGATGAAAATTGGACTGTTTGGACAGACGTTGTGTAAATGTATTATGTGAATGTATTTACCTAAATGTATCATGTGAATGTATTTACCTAAATGTATCATGAGGAAGGATATTATGTCCGACTAGGGAAGAACTCCTCTATCTACTATCATAAAACAGAAGGCACGCAAATCTTCCCTTCAACCAATATCGATTGAATATGCTGAATAGGAACCAGTAAGATTGCCTAAGTCTACATTAATTGTTAATTTGAAACAGTACAGGATATCTGGTGGACAAAACATATTAGAAACAACGTTTGGTTTATTTAGGCAGACTGGAGCTAAGGCCAGTGAGCACCACCTAGTGGTGAATGCTGGAATTTTTTGCCAGAGAATTTCCATTTGAGAGGCAACTAGCTGCCTATCCGGCTTTGAGTCAGCCCCATCATTGAAGGACATAATAATCCTGACACCTGAAATACTCATGATGTGTTTGTAATGTTGGGAAAACACTGTAGTAAAGAAGGCCATGCCCAAAAGAGTCTCGTAATAAAATGGAAATTGTTTTTACAGGAAAATGCTAGCAAGGAAATGCAAGGAGGTATTCGTTGTATTTATGAACAGGTGGCCTCTTGTTCCCTACTGAAGAGCTGCTAGATCCTATTACTTGGATGATGATGTCTATTAATAGCTCTTGATTGACCAACTAAGAGCTGTTTGATTTATGGATGGCAATTCCAAAGTGAATTAACAACATCCTGTTTGGAAGACTGACACTCAGATTGAAGAAGGTAAAAACAAGTCACTTCAGTTGGCTGAATTGCCTCTATGTTTGGGTTTTTACCAATTCATGGGCAGTGGCCAATGGCCTGGCCATATGGGCAGGCAGATGGGCAATGGAAAACTGTACTATTAAAAGGATGCCTATATAGGGCACAGCCTTATGGAATTCACTATAGCCAGTATCTCAAAAGAGTTGTTCATGCCCCTATAAATAATATAATAAGAAGTGAAGCAGACCTCCTTCCTCCCCACAAAGGCAATTAATATCCTAACTTTTATGCTGGAAATTTCTTGGCAACGTTTAAAGGATTTTTACTGTTTGTGCATGTATTCATAAACACTTGATTTTGCCCAGTTTTTTTCATATTTTAAATAAATGCAACCATACATTATTACTCATTTGTGTTTGGCTTTGTTCATTCAATATTTTATTTTTAAGAATGGTCCATGTTGTTGCATCTAGCATTAGCTCATAGGTTTTGGTCGCTGTGTAGTATCTCATGTTTTAAAATTCTATGTTTACTGGCATTTGGATTGTTTAACTTTGTAACTATTTTACAATAATATCACTGTAAACATTTTTGCTTTGCTTTTTGGTGTACATATGCACAAACATTTCAATAAAGTATGTATCTGGGAGTGGAATTGAGGGTCATAGAGTACATGTATCTTCTACTTTGATAAATAACTTTGTTGCCCTGATATATTTTTCCACCAATAGTGTGTGAAAGTTGAGTATCACATTCTCACAGAACTAACAATTGATATAGTGTTAGTCTTTAAAAATATTCAGCTGGATATGTACTGGTATTCCATGGTTTTAACAGGCATTTCCCTGGTTATTAATGATATTTTAAACATTTTCATGGAAATTTTGTTAAGATTTAAATGTCTTATGATCCAGCTATGGCCAATTTCTGTAAATGTTTTCTGTGTCCTTATAAAGAAATTGTATTCTGCAGTTATTGACTGCAGGATTCTCTATAGATTTTTGGTCAAATTTGCTGATCAAGTTGTTAAAATCTTTATATATCCCAATAGTTTGTTTGTCCTATCAGTTTCTGAGAGAACAGTGATTAAAATGTCACACTACTATTGTGGATGTCTATTTCTCTTTTTATTTTTGTAGATTTTTGGTTTATATATTTTTGGACTATGTTAGTAGGCAAACACAAATTTAAAATACATACTTTATTCCTGTTAATGTCATCTTATCATTCGGAGATACGCCATTCTATCTTTGGTAGTACCTTTTGCTTAAAGTCTACTTTACGGGATGTTAATGTAGGTATGTCTACTTGTTCTCTGGTTGGTATTTGCTTGGTATATAGTTTTCATTCTTTGGTTTAATTGTCCTTTACACTTATGCTTTGTTTGTGGTCTTTTGTAAACAGCATTGAGTTTGGCTTTGCTTCTTTTTTCCAATATGATGATCTTAGATCCATTACCGGATAATTTAAGCCATTTATATTTAGTGAAATCACTGATGTACTGGAGTTTAAATCTAACATCTAGGTACATGATTTCTATTTGTCTCAACTCTTCTATATTCCCTTTGGTATCCTTTCTGTTTGTTTTTCTGTCTTTACTTTCAAACAAGCTTTTAAATCAAAGTACAATTTTATACAGAGAAGTATTAATACAGATCATAAGTATACAACTCAAATTATCACAAAGGGAGCAGACCAGTGTAACCACCATTGAGGTCAAGAAATAGAATATTAACAACGCCCAAACACGCCACTCACGTACTACACCATTCATTACCCTCTTTATCCTTGCTAAGGACAACCACTACCCTGATTTCTAACACCATTTATTACTTTTCCTCATCTTGAACTATGAAGTATTTCCAAATGAAATTATAACATATTATTTTGTATCTGCCTTCTTTCATTCAATATGGGATTCATTTATGTGGTTGCTATAATTCATTCATTCATTTTGTTTGCTATGTAGTTCCATTTATGAATATATGATAATTAGCCATTTCACAGCTCTTCATTGTTTTGAGTGTTGAAACATCTATAAATTGTGTTAATATGAATAATATTCTTGTACATTTCTTTTGGTACATAGTTCATAAATTTCTGTTGGGCATATACCTGAGAGTAAAACTGCCAGAGCATAGGGTTCACACGTTCAAATTAAGTAGAAAATGTCAAACAGTTTTTTAAAAATCATTATACCAACCTTCATTCCCATTAGTAGCTTGAGTTCCTGTAATTTCATTTCCTCTACATACGTGGCATTATAAATCTTTCTATCTAGTCACTGTGAGTGTGTAGTGGTATCTCATTATGGTTCTAATTTGCTTCCTCTGATGATGAATAAGTTTGAGCATCATTCAAATTGTTTATTGGCCATAATCTTTTGTGATGCCCCTGCTCCAGACTTTCTTATTCAGGTCTACTATTTGTCTGCCTTTTTGTTGACTTGTAAGATCTTTCGTTGTTGTTGTTGTTCTGGATGCAAGCATGTTGTATGTGTTGCAAGTATCTTCTCCAGACCTGTGGCTTGCATTTATCCTCTCTTAATTGTATCTTTTGATGCAGAAATTAATTCTAATGCAGTACATTTATCCATATGTCCTCATAGCTAGTGCTTTTTGGTCCTTTTAAAGAAGTCTTTGCCTACATAAAACTTACCAAGATAGTCTCCTATGTTGTATTCAAGAATTTCGCTCACCAATCTGGTTGCTACTAACTACATATGGCTATTGAGCCCTTATATTGTGGCTAGTCTGAATTGAGATGTGCTGTAAGTGTAAAATATATATAAGATTTTGAATACTTTGTAAAGAATGTACAAATCTTACTAATTTTGTGTTGATTGCATGTTGAAACATTGAGTAGGTTCAGTATAAATAACCTAGTGAGTAACCTAGGTTTCTTTCACTAGGTTAAATGAAATATCATTAAACTTAATTTTAACTATGTCTTCTTTTTTAATGTGGCTACTAGAAAATTTGAAATTATACATGTAGTCCACATTTATAGCTTACATTATATTTCTTCACACAGCACTGTTCTAGAAAAAAGTTTAAAGACTTTCCCATTGTCCCTAGAAGTTATTTTTATGTATGGCATGAGGTAGGGGTCTTATTTCTTTTTGCTGTATGGCTAACCAGTTATTCTGACACAACTTATTCAAAAGACAGTCCTTTCACAACTCCTATGCAGTGCCATATTTATCCTAAATCAAGTGACCATGTCTGTATAGGTATTTTTCTCAACCAGATAGCCTGTCTCATTGATATTTTTATTTATTCTCATGTCAATACCATACTCTCAGAATTACTATGTATGTATGTATGTATGTGTGTATGTATTTTATTTATTTACTTAATTATTTTGAGATAGAGTTTTACTCTGTTGCCCAAGCTACAGTGCAGTGGCGTGATCACTGCAACCTCAACCTCCCCACCTCAAGTGATCCTCCCACCTTAATCTTTCAAGTAGCTGGGACTACAGGTGCATACCACCACACCCAGATAATTTTTGTATTCATGTTGCCCAGGCTGGAATTACTATGGATTTTTAACTCACAATATCCAGTAGGAATTAGAATTGGCCATTTTTTTGAGACAGGATCTCACACTATCTCTTTTTTTAATAGCAGCTTTTTTTTACTGAGAACAAATTTATTAAATAAATATCTGCATGGAATATAAAAGGGAACATTGTGCCATGCTATATAATATTACTTTCAGCATTCGTTTCAAATCTTATGGCAAAACAATTATACTTTGGGGGGGAGATGTTGTTTTGTACTTCTCACCAAACTAAGCGTTATATTTTTCCTGAGAGGATGTCAACACTTTTCTATCTTAAGTGATCACACCACTGCACTCCAGACTGGGTAAGAGAGAGAGAGAGAGAGAGAGAGAGAGAGAGAGAGAGAAAGAGAGAGGGAGAGAGAGAGAGAAAGATCCTGTCTCAAAAACAAAAACAAACTGGGCGTGGTGGCTCATGCCTGTAATTTCAGCACTTTAGGAGGCCAAGGTGGGTCAGTTGTTTGCGACCAGCCTGGCCAACATGGTGAAACTCCATCTCTATTAAAAATAGAAAAATTAGTTGGCTATGGTGGTGCATACCTGTAATTACAGCTACTCAGGAGGCTAAGACAGAATAGTTGCTTGAACCTGGGAGATGGAGGTTGCAGTGAGCCTAGATCAAGCCACTGCACTCTAGCCTGGGCAACAGCGTAAGAACAAAACAAAGACTAAAGGAGACATGACACTGGGGCTTCACAGAAAATCTTAGTTGCCTCCCTGTCCCTCCATGCTCATGAGCATCTCATCCCATATAATTCCTGCTTCTCCAGGTGAACAGGTCTTCACGATGACCGGAGACAGAAGCCCCTGTCTTGGCTAAGAATACTTTCTGCTCTCCCTATCCCCACATCCTCTTTCAGTTACCCATCACCTCGCTCCTTCTGAGCAATACGGTTCTGATGTCAAAGCCAGCACAGTAAACAGCTTCTGCTGTCCCTGAGAACTGTTGCTGCTGCAAATGATGCTTCCACTGCTACAGCTGGGTAAGTAAGGTAGGAAACAGCATTGAGGTGTGTTTGGAAGCCAAGACTCCAGGGCCTGGGTGTTGATGGGGCAGAGGATGGGCTATGGAGGCATGGAGGAAGAGAACATACAGGCATAAACACCAAATAACCAATATGAATTAGACATCTTCTGTGTGCCAGATCTTGACAGGGCTGGGGTGTCTGAAGCAAATAGCAAATTGGGCAAAGGAGAGGGATTGAGAGTGTGTGTGCTATGAAGGCCTGAGAGCACTAATAGCTGTTTCAGACATTACTGGAAGCCCTGAAGTTAAGTCTCTCAGCATTTCCATGGGCACACTTTGCCAGATGGAAAAGACAGGTTCAGAGGATAGCCGTAGAGGGGGCTGTGCATCAGGGTCCCCACACATTCCTCAACAGCACCCCCAAGTGACTCAGGTGAAGAGACCAAGATCAAGAGCTACTGGTTAGGGGAAAACTACCCCTTTCCTCCAGTAACCTCAAACAACCTCAACGAAAAAGTGCATGTAAACCTGAAGACGGATTCCTCATTATTGGCACCAATGATGAATGTCCTTCCTAATCCTTCATGTTCATCAAATGGCCAACATGTCCTATCTATTCTGTGTAGAGCAAGGCTGTTTCCAACATTCTTATGAGAAGATGCCATAGTACTCTTGGCTTCCATTGAATCTTCCATCAAAGGCCACTTGGGACTGGGAAGAAGGAAATTGAGAAAGGTGTTGTGTTTACTGAATGGCTAATACTTCACTATGCACTGAGCTGGGTGCACTACAAATCTCAGGGCATTCATTCTTATAGCAAAGATGATATGAGAAGTTCAGTGAACATCCTGATTTTCCAGGCTAGGAAACAGCAATGATAAGTGAAGTGACTTGCCCAGCAGCATCCAGACTGTAAGTGAAGGATGGAGAAATTGATCACAGAGCCTAAGGGGAAAGTTGGGGGTGGGAAGAAGAGAAGCAGAGTAGGAGCTCTGGCTTGGACATCTAGCCTTGCTGGGTAGGTGAGGGATCACAGACTATGTAGATCCTCAGAAAATTTACTTGCCACCCCTCAAGAAGGTCTAGCGATCAGGTTCAGGCCAAATGAGGAGAGAGGATAGAGGGGAACTTGTCTGTGAGGCCTGAATCCTGTGGGCTTCCAGAAAGTCCTTCTGAAGCTCTTTGTGAATAGCAAATAAAGAGAAGGCTGCATCCTGGAGAAACTGGAGGAGGGAAGCCAGGAAGCCTTGCTGACTCCTGACTCTTCCTCCCCACAGTACCTACTAGGCTGCTCAACTCCTCTTGCTCCTTGGAGAAGACACTGCAGTGCAGCTGTTCCTTCCATGGGATCCCCACACCCTCTGTGCAGTGGTGGATGGGAGGAGTCCCTGTGGGTCTGGATGGCATTGATGGCAGCCTCCAAGTGACTTCCACCATGCTTGGCCCCTGGGCTAACAGCACCATCAGCCTAACTGAAGAGCCAGAAATGGGCATGAGACTTCTCTGTGAGGGAAAGAATCAAAACGGAACCCACGCTTTGAGCATTCTACTGATGTCAAGTGAGGGTGGAGGGGGCTCGGTGACTGGGTGAGGACAATAAGGGGGATGGGGACAGGCACTGGGGCTAGAGAATGGAGCAGAGTTTTGGTTCCGAAGCCGAACTTCTCACATGCTCTCTGCTTCCAGGAAAGAGTTCTTTGACTTCCCAGGCCTTCATGAAAGGGCTGATCCAGGGTGCTATCTATGCAGGAATTGTAATTGCGCTGCTCTTCCTCTGCCTCCTCCCTCTCATGTGAGTACTAAGGTTAAAATTCACTTGCGAGCCTACTACCCGGCAGGCCCTGGCTGCAGCCCTGGCTCAGAGAAAGCAAAGACAGGACCCCTCCCCTCAAGGAGCTTAGAGTCTAAAGAAGGAAAGAGGCACCAAATACAGTCACCACAATCCAGGGCCATCAGGACAATGGCTCTGTATTGACAGAGCCATAAAGCTACATCATAAAACAGACACTTCCAGTACATTTTAAAAAGGAGAAAGCCAAGGAGGGGTTTGGCAGCCCTGGAGAAGGCAGCAGCAAGTACCCGGGGTGCTGTCTGTGGTGGGCCTGCAGGGCTAAGTACTCATTAGCTTGGTGGAAAGTATTAATAGTATAGGTTAATCTCATTACTGGGTATATACCCAAGGGATTATAAATCATTCTATTATAAAGGCACATGCACATGTATGTTTATTGCAGCACTGTTCATTCACAATAGCAAAGACTTGGAACCAACCCAAATGCCCATCAATAGTCTGGATAAAGAAAATGCAGCACATATACACCATGGAATACTATACAGCCATAAAAAAGGATGCCTTCGTGTCCTTTGCAGGGACATTGTTGAAGCTAGAAACCATCATTCTCAGCAAACTAACACAAGAAGAGAAAACCAAACACTGCATGTTCTTATAAGTAGGAGTTGAACAATGAAAACACATGGGCACAGGAAGGGGAACATCACACACTGGGGCCTGTTTGGGGGGGTGGAGATTTCAGGGAGGGATAGCATTAGGAGATATACCTAATGTAGATGATGGGTTGATGGATGCAGCAAACCACCATGGCACATGTATAACTATGTAACAAACCTGCACATTCTGCACATGTACCCCAGAACTTAAAGTATAGTAAAATTGTGTATATGTGTGTGTGTGTGTGTGTGTGTGTGTGTGTGTGTAATACAGGTTGAGTATCTCTAATCCAAAATCAAAAATAAAAAATGCTCCAAAATGCGAAAGTTTTTGAGGCACTGACATAATGCCACAAGTGACCTCATGTGACAGTTCGGTGTACATAAACTTTATTTCTTGCACAAAATAATCTTAAATATTGGATAAAATTACTTTTAGGCCATGTGTATAAGGTATATATGAAACATAAATGAATTTTGGTTTTGTTTCTGTTTTATTTTATACTTATTATTTATACTTTTGTTATTTACCATTTATGATATACCCAAGATATATCATATGCAAATATTCCAAAATCTTTAAAAAAAATAGAAATCTAAAACACTTCTGGTCCTAAGCATTTCAGATAAGGGATACCCACCCTTTGTATGCGGAAGCCCAGGGGCATACTTGAGGCATTTCCAGTGTCTTTGTGTAATGTCAGGTGCGCTGAGAGTGCCGGGTAATGGCTAAAAATGAGGTAGAAAGACATCCTTGGCATTGGTTCACAGAGTATTAAAACTTAGCTGCATTTATTGGCTAGAAGCCTGGAATGAGAAGGGTTGCGTTGCAGGAAGTCAGGCCAGAGAGTCATGCAGGGGTGCCTGTCCAGACAGCTTGGACTGAATCCTCAGTTGGGAGCCATGAAAGATTGCTAAACTGTGGAGGAAAGCTTGAGCTTGGGGTGGGACACAGAGAGAGTGAGAGCCAGAAGGTCAGAGGTCAGGCAGGAAGCTGGTGCAGGGGACTAAGCAGGAAATAGTAGGCCTGATCTGGGGTAACTGATGAGGGGCAGCCAGAGAGGTGGGACTTGGGAATGGCCAGCTATGGGGAGAGAAAGATGAAGAGTGAGGTGGCAGGGCAAACTGAGGAGCTATTTTCAAAGTATAATCAACTGGACTTAAAGACCAGTAACAATCTCTCCACCAGTTGCAAGGCCCTTTCATAGCTGAGCTCATCTGAGTCCTACAGCCTAATAAGCAGGGTATCCCCATTATTCAAGGTGTGAAACTAATTCCCAGAGAGGATGTGTCGCTTGCCCTGGGTCATACAGCAAGCTGGTACTGTTGTTGAGGCGCTAAATCAGTAGCTCTGGTCAAGATAGAGCCCATTTGGGGATGCAGGGAGATGGAAAGCCAGAACCAATCCAAAGCTTATTTTCTTAGAGTGAAACATATCAGAAAGAAGCAGGCAAAGAAAACTGCAGCAATCAAAGCAAAAAAGAGCTCTAAAGTCAGAGCAAGCCAAGAACTCAAGACGTCTCTGAAGCCTGAGGAACCAGGAAAACCCATAGTCGCCACGTTTTCTGAAAGCCGAATATTGGTGTGTATCCATTGTGTCTGGTATCTAGTCTATGGGAATACGGATAATAAGATCCACAGCGAAAGGAGCAGTGTTTTGAAGGTGTTATCATCCTCAGTCTTGCAGGACACCTAATGCCAGAATGTGCCTTCAGATCATTTTATAAATAGGAAGCAAAGGCCCAGAGAGCAATTAAAATCAATTCACACACACACACACACACACACACACACACACACAGACACGGATACATTGAATCCCCACTGAAAAAGCAGTTGGGGAAAATCCTAATAGCAGTTGTAGCACTGGAGTGGAAACCAAAGGATTTGGTCCCTGAGTGCCTGGCCAGCCGCAGTCAGCTTGGTGTAGATGCCACAGGCCCAAGTCAGCCTGAAGTGGTTAGAGATCAGACCAAGCCCAGGTTACTCCTTCATTCACCCTGTACCCCACATCCTCAGCAGGGCTTGAAAGATAAAGTGCCCAAGGTTGCTAGGCCTCACTGTTATTTACCATTTATGATTCTCCAGAATCAGAATTGCCCTGCTGCCCTCCTAACACCCAGCATGAACATTTAATGTCCTTCTGCGGGTAAACCATCTGTTAAATTTCACCAATATTTCCTTCAGTATCTCCTAATCTTTGTGCTGGGGTCTCAGAAATAGGTCAAACCTAGGCCTTGTCCTCAGAGAGCAACCAGACTGGTGGAGAAGGCACCTTCACAGTAGGGAATGCTGAGCCAGGGAGTTACGGTGGGGCACAAGAGGGAGGGACCAAACCTGCATGAGGAAGTCAGGCAGGATTCCCTGAGGAGTCTGAGGAACAGTCAGTGTTATTGGTACTGAGGATGCGCCAAGAGGGACCAGAAGGAGAAGACCAGTTGCAGGCTCCAACCATGGGGTTGTGAAGAAGAGCTAAGCCAGTGCTCACTCCATGTTGCCTTAATTCTGTGCACAAGGGGTGTCTTTTAAAGATTTGGATACCTCACCTCTTCCCACATTCTTCTTTCTTTGTCCTATTTTGCATCTCGCTTTCAGGAAAAGCAAGATAAACGAGCCAGCTAAGCCTGTGGAATGTGCATCAGACATGGAGTCACCATTATCCCTGGAATTACAAAAGCCTGCAAAATGTATAGAGCCCATAGAAACCATGGAGGTGATAATAAACCTGGAGCCCCCTGGACTCTCCTCAGCTCACAAAGCCCTCTCAGTTCCCACATATCCCTCACACTCATTCTCCATTGAATAGGAGGGGTTACTCTTAGACCTAGTCTTAGAACCTCTGAAGGCAAACTTCATAATTTGTTGTTTGGCTAAACCAGAAGAAATCTGCTCCACCCTGGGAAGGTGTCAAAAGAAGGAAAAATACATGTGGCAGTATGAATCAAGTCCATCAAGTTGCTTTTGAGCCCCTCCTGTGTGCCCAGTACCTGAGATACACCTACAAAAGCACCAGGCTTTGAATCCATCATATTTGGATAGAATCCCAACTTCAACGCTTGGTGGCTGTATATCTTTGGGCAAGATCTTTCACTCCCCCACCCTTGAACATCACATGACCCATATCTGGGTGGAGAGTGGGTGAAAAGTACCGTTCAGAGATGCATGACAATGGGCCCTGAATGCCAAGATTCGTTGGAGCTTTGGAGCTTTATCTTGTAGGACCTTATCCTGACTCCCTTAGAATGTAAGTTCTAAGAGAACAGGGATTTTGTCTGCCTCGCTTTCTACTTTTATCAGCAGCACCTACAATGATACCTAAAATACAATAAGATCTCAAGAATGTTTGTCAAATTATTTAATTACAAGCTGTCATAAGGTTTGAAACAAACAAGTAGAGTGACCAGATATATACAGAAACATCATTCTCCTACCCTGACCCCGTATGTGATATATTTAAAAGGGGTAAGCCTGGAGGTAAAGATGATAGGAAGTTATTGCAATATTTCTTGGCCAGATTGAAAGGTGGGCATGCAAGGAATGGGAAAGGGATTCTGGCATTAGAAGGGACCACAGCTGTGTATTGTTCCTCTCAGAATGGATGACAACCTCCCTTCTAGCCAGATGCTAGTAGTTTTCAGCAGGTGGAAAGAGGGTCATCTCTCCCCTGGGGCAGTATTTGTGAGTAAATACAGAGATCCTTAGCACCAGCTAGATGGTCATCTTATACTCAGGGTGGACATTTATGTTAGTCTCCACATGCATAAGCACCTCTTGATAGGCGGTTCACATTTCACAGAAATATCAGATGTGCCAGATGATGAGGGAAAGAAGGAAGACACTGGCCCTCCCTCCTTGGAGTCATGATCTACATAGATAGATAATGAAGAAATGCAGACAAATTTATAGTTTAAAATGTTGATAGGTGCTAGAAAGAAAAAAGGATAGAATACTATGAGAAAGTGCAGGAGAGGAACCTAGGTTGGATTACAGAGTCAGAGAAGGCCTCTCAGAAAAAGTGACACTTCCTTGAGACCTACCGGATTTGTAGCAGCAGATCCATGGCTCTGACACGAGAGAGGTTTAGTGAGTTCTGGAACCCAGAGCAGGCTGCTGTGACTGAGGCGTGAGCTCCTGAAGGACCGGAACTTGCAGGGCCTCAAGGGCTCTAGTGAGAGGTTGAGGTTTTGTCCTCACTTGTGAAGAGTTATTTCTTTTTATGCCTCAGTGCAGCTGTATGAGAAGCAAACGCCAAACCTGTTATATAGAGGCTTCGATCCTCAACTCAAAACCTCTGTGCAGCAGAAAGAGAAGCCTCTATATAGGGCCGGGCGCGGTGGCTCACACCTGTAATCCCAGCACTTTGGGAGGCTGAGGCGGGTGGATCACAAGGTCAAGAGATCAAGACCATCCTGGTCAACATCCCCGTCTCTACTAAAAATACAAAAAATTAGCTGGGCATGGTGGCGCGTGCCTGTAATCCCAGCTACTCAGGAGGCTGAGGCAGGAGAATTGCCTGAACCCAGGAGGCGGAGGTTGCAGTGAGCCGAGATCGCGCCATTGCACTCCAGCCTGGGTAACAAGAGCGAAACTCCGTCTCAAAAAAAAAAAAAGCCTCTATATAACAGGTTTGATGTTTGCTTCCACTGAAGATACATCCTCTATTTGGGAGGGAGAGGCAGACCAGGCTGGGGAGAGGGAGAGTGCCAGTGTTAGGAAAAAAAGAATGAAACCTAGAAGAGGAACAGGAGAACCGGGATGGGGTGGGGATAGGTCAGAGGCGGGTTTGGGAATGGGAACAGAGAGCCTGGGCTTCATGGTGTGTCTCGTTTTCTCAGGGACAGGGGCCTCGGGTGCAGGACAGGAAACAAGGAGCACCCAGGGTGCCTTCTTACCAGCCCTGGGGGTCCAGCACTGGGCATTTTGTCCATGGCTCGACTTCCCGCACCGTACTAGGCTGAGAGAGGAATGTCCCTTAGCAACTCATTGGCCTGGAGTCTAGAGCACTGGTGGGGGTCTGGAACCACATGCCCAGGGAAAACGATTCCGCCATTGGCTGGGGGACCCGGGAGCGACGGTTGCTCCTGACTAGCTCTGGCTCTGGAGACCCGCGCGCTCTCCTATGAGGCTGCGCATCCCAGCAGCGCCCGCGCGAAGGGTCAGGCCCTGATTGGCTCTGGACAGACCCGCGTCAGCTCGCGGGGCGGGGCTTCACGGGGTGGGTATCCCCGTGCAAGGAGGTTGGCGAGGCCTCCGGGGACTCCCGGGTCAGCGAGTCGGTTAGGCTTACTCTACCTTAGTCATTTCCCCGTGTTTGTGTACACTGTCGGGAGCATCTGGAGTCACTGAAAGCAGTAATAGGAAGTCAACCAAACTCGCTTGATCAAAAATTCAGGAGGACATTCGGTTTTCAAGGAAACAGTGCTGAGGAAGGACCAGGCTGGAGCTCTTTGGAACCTGAGACTAGGTGGTAAATATGGAAAAAGAAATGATAATTTAGGGGGAGGGAAAAGAGATCACCTGTGAAGACAACTCATGCACACACCAGGGCCTAGAGAAGTAAATGAGTCTGGGAAGAGATCAGAATTTTATTTTATTATTTTATTCATCTATTTATTTTGAGACACTGTCTTCGCTGTCACCCAGGCTGGAGTGCAGTGGCACAATCTCAGCTCACTGCAGCCTCGACCTCCCAGGCTCAAGAGATCCTCCCACCTCAGCCTCCAGAGTAGCTGCGCCCACAATGGCAGGCTAATTTTTTAAATTGTTGTATAGAGACAGTGTGTCGTTATGTTGCCCAGGCTGGTCCCAAACTTCTGGGCTCAAAATGGTCCTCCCACCTCAGCCTCCCAAAGTGCTGAGATTGCATATGTGAGAAATCAGAGTTTTTGAGTCTGAAGGACCCTTACATGTTCTGCAATAACCCTCCCATTTTGCCGAGGAGGAAAAGGAGGGGAAAGCAGAAAGGGGACAGAACTTGCCCAGAGCTATCCAGCGAGTTACTGGCAAAGCCCCAGCTGGAACCAGCCCAGGGCTCTTTCCAACCTTTGATGTGAGGTTGTAAATTAAAGGAGGAGGAGGGATTTTGAGAGTTAAAAAAAAAAAAAAGGAAAAGGGATTATGATGGAGAGATAGGATTTGTTATCTGGAAGCCTGAGTAGCATCTTGATGTGAGGAAGAGTCCTTTTTTAAGAGGCAGAAATCAGAATGGAAAAGCAGAGGGCTGGTTCTTGAATCAAAACATCACTGAGAAGAGAGATGAGTCAAGAGTATATTGCTTCCTCGAATCTCTTTGGATGAACCCATTTCCAATCACATTCAGAATCAGTTCCATGCTTTCCCTTGCTAGCTTGTCTGCTGAGGTCATTGTCAGCTTCTAGGAACTGCCTTCATGGGCTCGCAGCTTCCTTCCTGCATCTTCAAAGCAAACAATGGCGAGTCAAATCCTTCTTATGCTTCACATCTCTCTGACCTCTGCTTCTGGCTCATCTGTTCCCTTTCTTTCTCCTGAATCTCTCTGACTTTTCTGCTTTGAAAGATTCAGGTGACTACATTACATTTATTCAGATAGTCCAGGATGATTTCCTGAATTTAAGATCAGCTGATTAGTCACTTTCACTCTTAACAGCAAAGTCCCTTCACTGAAGCATTTGGATTAATGTTTAATTGAATAACAAGGACACTGGAATCTTGGAATGAGGGACATCTTTAGAATTGTGCCTACCACACAAGTCAGAGGGAAGACATTTCTAACTCACACTGTGCATAACTGTATGCTTTTCCCACTGTCTCTCTCAAACCCTGTGAGGTGGACAGGACACGTTGATTTATTCCCATGTTTTATACATGAAGCATAGGACTCAGTGAGGAGAAGAGGCTTGAACCATGATGACACAGCAGTTTTTAAAATTTTTTAGAGACAGAGTCTTGTTCTGTCACCCAGGCTGGAGTGCAGTGGCACAATCTCGGCTCACTGCAGCATCTGCCTCCCAGGTTCAAGCGATTCTCCTGCCTCAGCCTCCCTAGTAGCTGGGATTACAAGCACATGCCGCCACACCCTGCTAATTTTTGTATTTTTAGTAGAGATGGGGTTTCGCCATGTTGGCCAGGCTGGTCTCGAACTCCTGACCTCAGGTGATGCACCCACCTCGGCCTCCCAAAGTGCTGGGATTACAGGCGTGAGCCACTGTGCCCGGCCGACACAGCAGTTCTTAAGGCAACCTGGTATACCGGAAACGATACTGGGTTCAGAATCCAGGGACTTATGACTTCAGTATGTCAATTTCTTGGCCCTGTGAACCTGACCAGTTTCTATCCTGTTCTGAGCCTCAGTTTCCTTATCTGTGAAGTGATGCATTGATAACTACATCACAGTGTTGTGAGATTTGAGAATGATAAAGTATGTGACTCTCCAATGCACAGCACATGGGCCACCATTATTGTTCAGTATTTATTTAATTTTTTTTTAAAGATATCTGCAGAGCCACTGCTAGAACCCAAATTTTGTGGGTTTTGTTTGTTTGCTTTTGGAGACAGAGTCTCACTGTCACTCAGGCTGGAGTGCAGTGGCATGATCTCTGTTTACTACAGCTTCTGCCTCCTGGGTTCAAATGATTACCTTAGCCTCCCGAGTAGTTGGAATTACAGGTGCATGCCACCACACCTTGCTAGTTTTTGCATTTTAAGTAGAGAAGGGATTTTGCCATGTTGGCTAAGCTGGTCTCAAACTCCTGGCCTCAAGTGATCTGCCCGCCTTGACCTCCCAAAGTGCTGGGAGCCACCGCACCTAGCCAAAACCCCAAATTTCTTGGTTCCAAATCTCCTTTCATTTGGCAAAGCTTTATTATGCGCCAGTTGTGTTCCAGTTTGTGTGCTGGGTGCTAGACACACAAAAGTGACTCAGGTTTGACTTTGAAAGGTGACTCCATTATGTCACACAAAGGCCACCCAGGTACACAAAGGCGATTCCAACATCACACACAAAAGATATTTGGACGTGACTAAATTTCTCAAGGAACTCACATTCTGGTCAGAATAAATACAGAGTAACTTTCCTGCATTCTGTGAAGTTGCAAAAGCTAACCAAGGAGAGAAAGAGAAACAGAGGTGAAGTAGGGTTAGGTAGTATTTCTAGCAATCTGCTAATAATCTGTCAAATTTTGGAGTTTATTTTGACAGTAAAGTGAAGCCAACAGACGGTAATGAGCAGGGACTGACATGATTGATTTATAATTTAAAAGGATGCCATGTGGATATGGAAACGTGAAGGGCAATGGTGGAATTATCACTGGAGCAATGGAGTAATGGAAATTCCTTTCTTAGCTGCAGAGACCCCTGCATGGTCTCCTCGTCAGCTTCCTCTAAAAGTTTTCTAAGTGTCCCCAAGGAGTCTCCTATGTCTTCACAAACAGGCCCCCTTCATCTGGTGCCTGCAAGCATGGAAGCTTCATGCCGTGAACCTCTGGCCTTTCTACAGGTCAGGCTAGCACTCCTATTGTTCTGTGGGTACACCAGGCCCTATTAAAGGGTATAGCTCTCTTCTCCTGTCCCATTCTAGGTGTATACTAGTCTCTCTTAGACCTCCCAGAGGGCACAGAAGGAACAGCTGGTACCACTTCTGCTTCTTTGCTTTGAAGGATACATCCACCAAGAGTCCTAAAGCTTTGCAGAATTCTTGCCAATTGAGGGTGAAAGGCACCTTTCTCTTTGTATTATATTCTGTTAGAAGAATCTTATAACAGGCTGGGCACAGTGGTTCATGCCTATAATCCCAGCACTTTGGGAGGCCAAGGTGGGTGGATCATTTGAGGTCAGGAGTTCGAGACTAGCCTGACCAACATTGTGAAAACCCGTCTCTACTAAAAAAAAAAAAAAAAAAAAAAAAAGTAGCTGGGCTTGGTGGCACATGCCTGTAATCCCAGCTATTCGGGAGGCTGAGGCAGGAGAATTGGTTGAACCTGGGAGGCAGAGGTCGCAGTCAGCTAAGATCGTGCCACTGCACACCAGCCTGGGTGATAGAGCAAAACTTTGTCTCAAAAAAAAAGAAGAATCTCATAACAAAGTTGCTTATGCTTCATGGCAGAAAGACTAAAACGGCCCCCAATGACTCCTTCTTGATATTCACACACTTTTGTAATGCCTTCCTCTTGAATGCAGGCTGGCCCAGTAACTCATTTCTAACGAACAGACTGTGACAAAGATGATGAGATGTTACTTCTGTGATTAGGCTACATAAGATTGTGACTTCCATTGTGCTAGCTGACCCTGCCTTATTGGCTTCGATGAAGCAAGTTGCCATATTAGGGAGGCTCACATAGCAGGAAACCGAGAGTGGCTTCCACCAATGGCCAGTGAGGAACTCAGTCCAACAGCCCTTAAGGAGCAATTATACCAACAACCATGTAAGTGAGCTTGGAAGCAGACTCTTACCCAGTTGTGCCTTCAGATGAGACCTTAGCTCTGGCCGACACCTTGATTGCAGCCTTGTCAGAGGCCCAGAAACATAACAGTAAGCCATGCCCAGATTCCTGACCCACAGAAACTTCAAGAGAATGAATGCATGTTATTTTAAGTCATTAACATTGTGGTATTTGTTATGCAACAATAGAGAACTGATATAGGGCCAGGCATGGTGGCTCATGCCTCAGCACTTTGGCAGGAGGATGGATCACCTGAGGTCAAGACCAGCCTGGCAAACATGGCGAAACCCCATCTCTACTAAAAATAGAAAAATTAGCTGGACATGGTGGCACATGCCTATAATCCCAGATACTCCAAAGGCTGAGGCAGGAGATCACTTGAACCTGGGAGGCAGAGGTTGCAGTGAGCTCAGATCATGCCACTACACTCCAGCCTGGGGAACAGAGTGAGACTCTGTCTCAAAAAAAAAAAAAGAGAGAGAGAACTAGTACATGCCCCCCAGTGGGTTTCAGCTTCCTGCCTTCTGATATGGACTTGGTCGTGGTGAGGCCAACATAAAAACATACCATTGCTACAGTTAATATAGTTTCTCCCTGCAAGGACTAAGATCTTCTTAACTGTTAAATTTATAGTACCAAAATGCATCTCTCAGGATAAATTTTGCCCAGAGGCTATTCTTTCTACATTCAGAAAGACATGGGGCAAATCCATCCCACTAACTAATATGTCAGACAGATGCAGAAATATATTAATCTCACCTGAACTGAAGAGGTAAAATTTTGCTGTATTTGCCTGTGAGTCTCTTTTCCTAGGACTCTCTGCCACTCCCCAGTCCCTTTCCAGTTCGTTCAGTAGAATGGAAAAGGGAGGGTATTGGAAAAAGGTGTACAAAAACACAGAATACACAGAAAACACAGATACAGCCAAAGCACAGAAGAAAGGACAAAACTTTGAAGTTGAAAATGTAATTTTGAAATTCATGACCAGGATAACGGATTGAAAACAAAGGCTTTTGGATTTCAAAAGTTGAAGCATTTGGAATTTCAAAAGCCCTGACTTAAATGGAACTCACTGTATAAAGATCAGCTATTTTCCTCATACCCAAGAGTAGAAAATGCTTTTCACAAACTAGGAAAAAACTGCGTTTGTTCATTTTGTTTTTCAGCAAGTATTTGTCAGACCTTTTAAGAAAGCACAGTGGAAGATACAACAGGCTATTTGATATAGGACCTCCCCCAAAGAAGTTCACTTCTGTTTGTTTTTTGTTGTTATTTGAGACGGGGTCTCCCTCTGTGAGCCAGGCTGGAGTGCAGTGGTGTGGTGTGATCCCAGGTACGGCAACCTGGGCATCCTGGGCTCAGGTGATCCTCCCACCTCAGCCTCCATAGTATCTGGGACAATAGGCATGCACCACCACGTTCGGCTAATTTTTCCTTTCATTGTGGTGGGGACGGAGTCTTGCTCTGTCACCCAGGCTGGGTGCAACCTCTGCCTCCTGGGTTCAAGCAATTCTCCTACCTCAGCCTCCCAAGTAGCTGGGACTACATATGCAGGCCACCACACCTGGCTAGTTTTTGTATTTTTAGTAGAGATGGGGTTTCTCCATGTTGCCCATGCTGGCCTCAAACTCCTGGGCTCAAGCTATCTGCCTAACTCAGCCTCCCAAAGTGCTGGGATTACAGGCATGAGTCACCGCGCCTGGCCTAGAGGTTCACTTTTGGAGAGAGTCCCTGGTAAGGCATTTCATCAGTTTCCCAACGAGCACAACAATCACATGGAGAAGAGATACGGCCGTGGGCTGTGTACACTTGTTGCAGCAGCTCCACAGGGTCATCAGAAAACCAGGCTCCCCATGCTGTCGTCGGCAACATCCCCAGATCTCTGGCTTTCATCTTCACGGTTGTCTCAAAGTTGCCAGGCGGCCGCACCATCTCCAGCATCACATTCATCGTCCAGGAAAGAAGAGGAAGGTGAGGAGGAGGAAATGATGGTGCCAGTGTCAGAAAAGCAGAACTCTCGAAACTCTCCAGCAGATAGTCTCTTAAGTTTGGTATTTTAAGTAGACAAGTCTCTCAAAATGTGTGCTCAGTAATCAATCCAGCAGAGTTAAAGGTTTTTATTTTATTTGTTTATTTATTTTGAGATGGAGTTTCCCCCTTGTTGTTTAGGCTGGAGTGCAAATGGCGCAATCTCGGCCCACTGTAACCTCCGCCTCCAGGGTTCAAGTGATTCTCCTGTCTCAGCCTCCCAAGTAGCTGGGATTACAGGCATCCACCACCATGCCCAGCTAGTTTTTGTGTGTGTGTGTGTATTTTTAGTAGACATGGGGTTTCACCATGTTGACCAGGCTGGTCTCAAAGTCCTGACCTCAGGCAATCCGCCCACCTTGGCCTCCCAAAGTGCTGGGATTATAGGCATGAGCCACCGCACCCGGCCAGGTTTTAATTTTTTTGCATTGTTCATGAGGGAGAAAAGTACAGTCCTACAGATTGGTATACAGTTTAGGAAAACAGAGATGTCAATTACAATGTTATTACCAGAGCAAGAAATCATCAACTAAGACAACCTGTCAGAATTCCATTTTGTTTGGGGATCATTTCCTAAGACATGGAATCATTTCTAACATCTTTGGAGTCTCCTAAGGCTATTTTGTTTAAATTGTTCTTCCAAGGGCAGATTCTTATTAACAAAGACTAGAACGAAGTCAGCAATAGTCTTGAATATTCATATGAAACTGTATATTGCAGAGGAAAACATAAATGATATTCTTATAAACAGTCTCAGTTTTGCACAGCATCAAATCAAATTCCTTGAACCATTTTATAACACAGAACAATATCTTTTGATTTATTGCTGCAGGGGAAGAGAACATGTCCTTCAACTCTTTCTGAGAGTCATGCGTGTACTTTATTATGAAAACTATGTTTTTAAAACCAAGCCCTGGAATTTTATTAGCTATTACATGCAAAACAAAAGAAAAGAAAAAAAAAAAAAGAAAAAAAGAAAAAGGCCTTTGGAGCGCAGTTGGGGTGGGAAAAAAAAAAAAAAAAAAAAAAAAAAAAGAGAGAGAGAGAGGAATGCTGAGCAGGCATTTATTCACTGATAATAATTTGATAACATTTTTCTTCTCCTTGGCTCACTGGCCAGAACTCTGCCATATGGCCACCCCAGATGAAAAGGAGGCAGGAAAATAGAGATACTATTTTTCAAATTGGTGACTTGATCACCTGAACAAATTTGAAATAATAAGGAGGAAACAGAGGTTGGATATCAGGTAGGCAACTCTCGGGGTCTACCTGAGACGTTGCCCTAGAGGAGATGGATAGCTAGGGCTGCTGAAGAGAGTATCAGAGAAGAGGTTTCTTTCCGGTTATGAGATCCAGGAGAGAACTTCCAGGAGGAGGTTACATTTGACCTTGACTTGGAGAGAGAGGGAGGGTTTGGATCTGGGCAGAGGACAGAGTTCCAGAAGGATGCTGCGACAAGGGGAGTGGCCTGAGCAAACAGGCGGAGGAAGGATGTGCAGAGCATCTGTAGAAAGGATACCCATTTCTGCCGGGCAGCGTGGTGGCTCCCGCCTGTAATCCCAGAACTTAGGGAGGCGAAGGTGGGCAGATCACCTGAGGTCAGGAGTTTGAGACCAGCCTGGCCACCATGGTGAAACCTCATCTCTACTAAAAGCCCCAGCTACTTGAGAGGCTGAGGTGGGAGAATTGCTTGAACCCAGGAGGCGGAGGTTGCAGTGAGCCCAGGTCGTGCCATTGCACTCCAGCCTGGGCAACAGAGCAAGACTCCGTCTCAAAAGAAAAAAAAAGATACCTGTTTTTTGTTTGTTTGTTTTTGGTATGTAAAGAATGACAGGGTGCAGGGATGGGGGCTATAGAGGGAAGGGAAATATGGGGCAAAATCAGGGAGAACTCAAATTCAAGTCAAAGGAGTTTGGAATGTATCCTGTCAGCCACTGAAATGTTGTTTATTTCTCAAATATCTCTCTTTTTTTCCCCATTTATTTATTTTATTGCATTTTAGGTTTGGGGGTACATGTGAAGAACATGCAAGATTGTTGCATAGGTACACACGTGGCAGTGTGATTTGCTGCCTTCCCTTTGTCCTCCATAGCTACTGCTCTAGCTCAGACTTCATCATCTTTCTCCTGGACTGTTGCTTCCTCCTCAGTGCGGAACCACAGAGACCCTTAGAACACCCAAGCCCATTCTCCCATGGTTCACAACTCTTCCATAATTTCCATGACTTCCCCCATTGATGTGGGAGGGAGTCCAAGCTCCTCAGCCTGGCATTTGAGGCCCTTTGAAAAGGAAATGGAGCAGGAATGGAGACCACAGAGAGGAAGGCAGACATGGTGTTGAGGCTTCACAAAGAGCATAGGGATAATCCCTGGTTTTTTTTGTTTTTGAGGCAGGGTCTCACTCTGTTGCCCAGCTGGAGTACAGTTGTGTGGGCACAGCGCACTACAGCCTCTACCTCCCAGGCAGAAGAGATCCTCCCACCTCGGCTTCCTGAGTAGTTTGAACTACAGGCATGTACCATTATACCCAGCTAATTTTTTTTTTAATTTTTATTTTTTTGTAGGGAGAGGGTCTCCCTACATTTCCCAGGCTGGTCTGAAACTCCTGGGCTCAAGCAGTCCTCCCACCTCAGCCTCTCAAAGTGCTGGGATTACAGGCATGAGCAACTGTGCCCAGCCCAACCTCTGTTCTTGAAGCTTCTCAGCATCTGGTCCCATCAGGCCCCTAATTCACAAAATTAACAGACCTTAAGAGTGGATTGAAGAGACAAGAGCCCCTAGCAAGCAGTGGACTTCTTTCCAGCCTTACCCCAAGCCTCTAACTGCTGGCCCCTCCTCATCCATTCCAAATCCTGCCCTCCAGGACAGACAGATCTGAGGTCAGAGTTAGAAGCAGGATACATCCTGGTCCTCTCTTGCCCCTGAGATCTCACTGGGGCTGATGGCACTGCCACTGCTGTGGTTGGGTAAGTGGAAGGAGAGGCAGCGTGGGGGTGTCTGGGGGAGGTAAGGGTGGGTGGGGGTGGAAGGTGGACAGGGCTGAGGTAAGATGAAGAGGTAAAGACATTAAAAAATTAGGTACTTGGCTAAGCACAGTGGCTCACACCTGTAATCTCAGCACTTTGGGAGGCCAAGATGGGCAGATCACCTGAGGTCAGGAGTTGGAGACCAGCCTGGCCAACATGGTGAAACCCTGTCTCTACTAAAAATAGAAAAAATAGCCAGCTGTGGTGGTAGGCACCTGTAATCCCAGCTACTGGGGAGGCTGAGTTGGGAGAATTGCTTGAACCTGGGAGGGGGTGTCACAGTGAGCCGAGATCGTGTCACTGCACTCCAGCCTGGGTGACAGCAAGACTCTGTCTAAAAAAAAAGAAAGAAAGAAAGAAAAGAAAAGAAAATGTAGGATCCTCATTCTACAATGTAGATCCTCAAAAAACTTACCCTCAGTCTTTGAAGACCAGAGTTCAGGTTCAAGCTCTATCACCTTGAGTAATTCTCCTCAGTTTGCTCACCTGGACAATGGGGTGTTCCCCTTCTATACAGCAAAAGGAAATGTATTTGTGGAAACCATTCAACCATAACCGTCCCAGGCTTCACAAGGCTGTTGGGGAGGGGAGAGGGTTCCAAATGAGCTAATGGGTGGGGAGCACAGTTATTCACTAACTGTTCACTATTACGTGGTCCCCTGTCATGTAATGTGACTCAAATGACAACCTGCAGTTATCATTAGAGTGCCATGTGTGTTTGTGGTTATAGTCCTTAATTCTCACAATACTGTAGCATTGGTATTGTACCCATTTTTCTGATTGAGAAACAGATTCAGAAACGATGCAATGTGGCCAGAACCACAAGATGCAATGAATACCAACCAGAAGAGCAATAAAAATCCAGGCCGGGCACAGTGACTCATGCCTGTAATCCCAACATGTTGGGAGACTGAGGTGGGAAGATCACGAGATCAGCAGATCGAGACATCCTGGCTAACATGGTGAAACACCGTCTCTACTAAAAATACACACACACAAAATTAGCCGAGTGTGGTGGCACGCAACTGCAGTCACAGCTACTCGGGAAGCTGAGGCAGGAGAATTGCTTGAACCTTGGAGGCGGAGGTTGCAGTGAGCCAAGTTTGCACCACTGCATTCCAGCCTGGGTGACAGAGCGAGACTCTTCCCCTCCTCAAAAAAAAATCCAGCAGACTAGATTGGGGTGGTGCATTTTAGGGGTCCCCAAGACTCCTCTGATTCAGTGATCCGCAAGAAGGACCCAAAACCCAGCAGCACTGTTTTACTCATGAAGGCAGTTGATTACAGCACAAGAATACAGATGAAAATCAGCAGAGGGAAGAGGTGCACAGGGCAGAGTTCGGGAGAGAGCAGGCATGAGCTTTCAGCTGACCTCTCCGAGTGGCATTGCACCAACAGAGCTTGCCTCTTTCAGCAGCGATGTATGGTGATATTCACAGACATGCCAAGAAGGGAAGTGCACCCAAGCCTTGGTGTCCAAGGTTTTTATTGTGGGTCTGGTCACTGACTTATCTTAGTCTTCAGCCCCTCCAGAGGTCAAGCTGATGCCCCAGGACCCAGGGCTCCCACCATAAATTGCAGTGTTAGCATCGACTGATATAGTCCAAGGCCCCAGGTAAACAAGGACACTTATCAGGCAGGATATTCCAAGGGTTTAGAGGTCACCTCATAGGAGCTGGACAAGTCTCAAGCCTTTCTTACTCTTTTGTGTGTGTGTGTGAGACTGAGTTCTCACTCTGTTGCCAGGCTGGAGTGCAGTGGCGCAATCTCGGCTCACTGCAACCTCCACCTCCCAGGTTCAGGTGATCCTCCTGCCTCAGCCTCCCAAGTAGCTGGGACTACAGGCCTGTGCCACCAGGGCCAACCAATTTTTGTATTTTTAGTAGAGGCCAGGTTTTACCACATTGGCCAGGATGGTCTTGATCTCTTGACCTTGTGATCTGCCCACCTCAGCCTCCCCAAGGGTTGGGATTACAGGCATGAGCCACCATGACCAGCCAGGTAACTCTTTTAATGCACAGATGTAATACAGGAAAATGCTAGGTAGGTTTGTTTTTCAACTTGGATCTCTTCTTACAGGGTTACTTTCTCATGTTTTGACGGAAGTCAAGAAGATATCAGTAGAAGAGGGGCTGTGTTGTGCATTGCAATTTCCCAAAGAACTCCCAAGCACTTCCATGATCATGGGTTACAGGCTCAACAAAAATATCAGCTCCTTTGCAGCTACAAATAAACCCAATGCTACCATTGGTGATAACACCAAGGACAGATTTTACATGACTGGGAATCTTGATGAACAAGACTGTACCCTACTCATCCACAATATGCTCAAAGGGAACAACGTGACATATTTATCCCATGCAGATCTAGGAGAACAAAAAAGTGCTTTCCTGGGGGAGAACATCAAACTCTTTGTGTCAGGTGAAGTTCAATCTCACGCAATAAATGGTTTGGAAAGAAGGAAATCCAAAAGTGGTTCTGGCAAATATGTGGTTTTTACTTGATGGGCACTGGGCTTTACCAAAACCTTAGGTATTTGATTTTTACAATAATGCAATGAGATCAATATAATAGGTAACTTTACTTTTCCAAATAGAAATGGCAAACAGAGAAGCCACTGGCCCTGTGTCATTCAACCAATACAAAATAGAAAGGAAATGATCACAGATTGGGCTGGGAAGGGGCAGAGTCTAGGAGGAGAATTGGGCTGGAGGAAGGGAGGCTGAGTAGGAGCTACCACTAGCCCATCTAGTCTGCGACTCATGTAAGGGGTCAGAATGTAGAATCCTCATTCTACAATGTAGATCCTCAGAAAACTATTCACCCTCAGTCTTTGAAGACCAGAGTTCAGGTTCGAGCTCTACCACCTTGAGCAATTCTCTTCTGTTTGATCACCTGGACACTGGGGTGTTCCCTTCCACACAAAGGAAATCTATTTGTGAAAAAACCATTCAACCACAACAATTCTAGGTTTCACTAGGCTGTTGGAGAGGTGAGGGGGTTGCAGATGAGCTCACGGGTGGGGAGCACTCTGTAACCTGGAAACACTGCATCAGTCAAGTGTCCATGAGGGTCCTTTTTCCCCAAAGTGTGGGTCTACTTCTCTTTTCTCCAGACCTAACTCAAAAGCCAGAGCTCCACATCCCAGAGATTCTTTTGGCTGGGAAGCCTGTGACCTTGAACTGTACCCTCAAAGGCACCTGCAAAGAAACCAAAGCCCTCTTCCGCTCCTGGAAGAACTCAGCCATCTCCAGCAACTCCTCCTCAGTGCTGCACTTTACCCTGAAGCCTGAGGACCACAGAACCACCCTTGGATGTCACTTGAACTTCTCCCTAGCCAACATGACCAGAAGTAGCTTGGTCAAGCTCCACATGATCTGTGAGTGCTGGTGGGCACAGGCAGATCCTGAGAATTAGTGGGCTTAAGGAAAGACCTGAGTCCCAGAGGGAAAGAAGTCTTGGGAGCTGTCACATCTTTCCCCTGACCTTTGAAAGGCCAGAGAGAGGAGCTGAGCCTGAGTCTGAGGCAGATGTGGAGAGAGGATGATAGGGAACTGTTTTGAGTCCCAGCCCCACTCTGGGTTGCCAGAAAGTCTTTCTGAAGCTCCCTGTGAATAGCGAGTAAAGAGAAGACTGGGTCTTAGGGGAAGTAGAAAAGCAAAGTCAGGACATCTTGATGATTCCTGATTCTTCCTCTGCACAGCACCTGCCAGGCTGTTCAATTCCTCTTGTTCCTTGGAGAAGACAGTTCAGTGCAGCTGTTCCTTCCACGGGATCCCCACACCCTCCGTGCAGTGGTGGTTGGGAGGTGTCCCTGTGGATGTGAACAGCATGGATAACATCCTCCAGGTGACTTCTTCCACACATGTCCCCTGGGCCAACAGCACCATCCACCTCATCGGGGAGCCAGAAATAGTCATGAGACTTCGCTGTGAGGGGAAGAACCAATATAGAATTCACACTTCCAGCATCTTCCTGATACCAGGTGAGTATCCAGGAGCCTAGTGACTGAGCTGCAAAGAACACTAAGGGCCAGATGTGGATGGGCACAGGGCCAGAGGAATGGGTAGAGAGTTTTAGCTCAGACTTTAAGGCCTTTGGAGAAAAGTCAATCTCACTTTCCTCCGATTCCAGATAAGAAGTCAGTTTCCAGCGTGTTCATGAGAGGATTAATCCAGGGTATTGTGTATGGAGCCATTGCATTCGCACTGCTCTTCTTCTGCCTTGTCCTCTTGTCGTGAGTATCAAAGTTTAAATTCATCAGCAACCTTTCCCAAAGCCTACTACCTTTATGTTCTCCATTTGCTTCCTCATACTTTCAGTTAATTTTGCGTTGCCATTTTTATTTATTTATTTTTTTTATTTTTGAGACAAGGTCTCAGTCTCTCACAGTTCACTGCAGACTCGACCTCCGTGGGCTCACATGATCCTCCCACCTCAACCTCCTCAGTAGCTGGGACTACAGGTGTGTGCCGCCACGCCTGGTTAATTTTTGTATTTTTTGTAGAAATGGGATTTCACCATGTTGCCTAGGTAGTTCTCGAACTCGTGAGCTCACATAATTGACCCACCTCGGCCTCCCAAAGCACTGCTGGGATTACAGGCATGGCCCACTGCCACCGGCCTTGTCTACCTTTTAAAAATGGATCCTTATATTGTTAACTTACAGTTATTCTTCTTTTTCAATATTTGTATTTAGGGCTATAAGTTTCCCTGTAAGCGTGACTTTAGCTGCATCTCACAAATTTTAATATAAATATTTCATTACCATTTGGTTAAAATATTTCTAATTTCCATTATGATTTCTTGACCCATGAGTTTCTTAGGCATATTACTCTCTTTTTAAATTTCTAGCTTAAATCCAATAAGGTCAGAAAATACGTTATGCGTCATTTCAATTCTTTTCTTTGTGACACATTTTTTTTTAATTTTTATAAATATTCCATGTGAACTTGAAAAGAATGTATATTCTATGCCTGTTGAATGCAGTATATATGTCTGTGTGTGTGTGTACACAGACACATACATATACATATATGCCCTTTAAGTCAAATTCATTAATCGTGTTGTTTAAATCTTCTTTATTTGTACTGACTTCATTGCCTGCCTGTTCTAATGATAAGAGATATGTATTTTTAAGTCTCACAATAATTGTGGATTTGTTTGTTTCTTCTTGAAACTCTGTCAGTTTTTGCTTTATAAATCTTGAGGTCATGTCATTAGCTTCAAGTCTATTTTAAAATATGCATACAAGGCCAGGCATGGTGGCTCACACCTGTAATCCCAGCAGTTTGGGAGGCCATGGCAGGTGGATCACTTGAGATCAGGAGTTTGAGACCAGCCTGGCCAACATGGTGAAACCCCATCTATACTAAAAATAAAAAATTATCCAAGCATGGTGGCGCGTGCCTGTAATCCCAGCTTCTCAGGAGATTGAGGCAGGAGAATAGCTTGAACCCAGGAAGTGGAGGCTGCAGTGGGCCAAGATCGTGCTGCTTCAGTCCAGCCTGGGTAACAGAGTGAGAGACTCTGTCTCAAAAAAAGAAAAGAAAAGAAAAGAAAATAGAAATGCATGCAAGTATCTTCCTGATATCAGACACCATTTTTTTCACCTTTGTATTAAAGTCTGTTCTGTCAGATATTAGCAGCGCTCTCCCAGCTGTTTTTTTTTTTTTTTTACATCTACTCTCAATCTGTGATTTTAAGGTTTAGACATGTGTTTCAAAATCAGCATATAATTTTGACTTTTTTTAGTCTTGTAATTTTTAAATTGGATTTAAATTAATTTGCTTGGTGCATTTAAATACTGGTGGCATTTCAATACGCCACCCTAGCTTGTTTCTTATGTTTCTTTCTTCCCTTTACTTGTCTTCTTTTGGATTGGCTGGGTATTTTTACCAATCCATTATTTTCTTTCTACTAGTTGAAAAGTATGCAATTATATGTTTTTTTAAATATTCTTTCACTGGTTACCCAAAAATCACAACATCTATACTTCAGTTATCAAAATATCTATTTGATAGTTTCAAAGTATAAAACCTTTGCCCTCCTCCAGATAATGTAAAGACTTTAGAACAGTTTAACTCTATTTTTTTCTCCTCACAACTTACATGCTATTTTTATAACATGCTTTGTGGCATTTTATCAATTCCAATATACATGTTATTTCACATTCAAACATCTCTGAAATAGAGACATGTCTTACGATTGATGGTGATTTACAGTTGCCGCTGGTCCCAGGTGGCAGTCCCGATAAAGTTGTCACCGCCTGCAGGCGCATGAACTCCGTCATTGCTGTTGCTATTATCACTTTAATTGAATTATTTGGTCATTGATACATGTTTAATTTACTGCCTTTTCAAACATTTGCAAAAGTATTACATTATTATTATTTTATTTATTTATTATTATTTTTTTTTGAGATGGAGTTTCGCTCATGTTACCCAGGCTGGAGTGCAATGGCGCGATCTCGGCTCACCGCAACCTCCGCCTCCTGGGTTCAGGCAATTCTCCTGCCTCAGCCTCCTGAGTAGCTGGGATTACAGGCACGTGCCACCATGCCCAGCTGATTTTTTTGTATTTTTAGTAGAGACGGGGTTTCACCATGTTGACCAGGATGGTCTCGATCTTTTGACCTCGTGATCCACCCGCCTCGGCCTCCCAAAGTGCTGGGATTACAGGCATGAGCCTGGTACTGAAACAAAGTTATTGTGTATCCAGAAGGACACAGAAAAAAAAGAGTAAGCATACCTTTCATTTTTGTGACACCTGTAACATCTGTTTGAGGAAGGACCAGAATTCCATATTTTTTTGTAAAGCAACAATCTGGTGCTTTATAGAACCTAAAAAGAAAGATAGCCACATGTGGATAAAGCCATGTTACTTTTTCTTATTAGATAAAAAGCAAAAGGGTAATTTATCTCATAAACTGCCAGTGCAAATGAAATCAGAAGAAACCGCTTAATCCTTTACAAGAGATTTTAAAAATTTAAATTAACATGACGGGATGATTCATGTGCTGTTCAGGACTATATTAGTTCTTAATAGTTTAATTGGCAAAATTTTTTTCCCTCAGTGATACATAAATTTTGCATCTTACTATTAGTGGCATTTTATTATCAACGAAATGCCAATT
Organism: Sapajus apella; assembly: GCF_009761245.1. Classification (NCBI taxonomy): domain Eukaryota; kingdom Metazoa; phylum Chordata; class Mammalia; order Primates; family Cebidae; genus Sapajus; species Sapajus apella. The sequence continues at coordinate 1,207,708 of NW_022437084.1, read as the reverse complement.
CTATATTGGTGTGTCCAGGCAAATCCAGTACAAGCATGGGAGCGGGTTGTGAATGGGGAAAAAAACCTACCATAAAGCAAAATGGGGTTGGGTGCATTGACTCATGCTTGTATTCCTAGCACTTTGAGGGGCCAAGGCAGGAGAATCACTTGAGCCTAGGAGTTTGAGACCAGCCTGGGCAACACAGTGAGACCCCATCTCTACAAAAAATACAAAAATTAGCGGAGCGTGGTGGCACATGCATATAGCCCCAGCTGTTCAGGAGACTGAGGTGGGAGGATGGCTTCAGCCCAGGAAGCGGAGGCTGCAGTAACTTGTGATTACGCTACTGCACGTCAGCCTGGACGACAGAGTGAGACCCTGTCTCTCAAAAAAACAAAAGAAAAGAAAAGTAAACAATAATTTGCCAATATTTTTCCATTTTCCTGCATGTCTGGATTTGTATGCTTTGACCTCATTCATAATTTTTTTAGAGTGTGCAAAACATGCAAATGACCTCTAAAACAGTGCACATGCTGCACACTGATTCAACAAAGATGTGTGATGCAAAGCCTTTTGCCATAAGTTAATTAACAGAAATACACTGAGCAAATTCTACATGCCAGGTCATACCGTTACAGGAAAGGGGTCCAGATCCAGACCCCAAGAGAGGGTTCTTAGATCTCACACAAGAAGGAATTCAGGGTGTGTCCGTAAAGTGAAAGTAAGTTTATTGAGAAAGTCAAGGAATGAAAGCATGGCTGCTCCATAGACAGAGCAGCCCCGAGGGCTGCGAGTTGCCCATTTTGATGGTTATTTCTTGATGACATGCTAAACAAGGGGTGGATTATTTACGCCTCCCCTTTTTAGACCATGTAGGGTAACTTCCTGATGTTACAGCTATTGCAGCTGTAAGCCAGCGTGGTGCTGGTGGGAGTGCAGCAGTGAGGACCACTAGTGGTCACTCTCGTGACCCTTTCGGTTTTCGTGGAATTTGGCCCCCTTCTTTATTGCAACCTGTTTTATCAGCAAGGCCTTTATGACCTGTATTTCTTGCTGAACTCCTATCTTATCTTGTGACTTAGAATGCCTTCACCGTCTGGGAATGCAGTCCAGTAGGTCTCAGCCTTATTTTACCCAGCTCCTATTCAAGATGGAGTTGCTCTGGTTCAAATGCCTCTGACATTATCGTAGAGCAAACCAGGCTCAGGGACGTGGACCCTGAAGGAAGACATATGCAGATGTGTAGGGATAAGTGTTGGGAAGTGCCTGGAGGAAAACAGGGAGGTGGGAGAGAGTGTAGCAAGGGGAGGGCATGGGGAGAAGCCTTTAGGTACTTGGTCTGAGACCTAAAGGAATAGGGGGAGCTGCCCAGACCGAGGGAGCCGCAGTTCCAGGCTCTGAGATTGCAGAGGTTTATCGAGTCCAAGAACCCAGCAGGGCCTGATGAGCTCAGAGCTTAGGGAGAGTTTGGGAGAGGCCAACCTGCGGGCAGAGCCTCAAGGGCTCTGGTGAGAAGTCTGGGTTTCATCTTCCCTGTGGAGGGCTCTTTCCTCCCATGCTTGGTCATCCTGGAAGGTGAGCTGCTCTTCAGTGGGGACTTTATCTGTGAGAATCATATGTGGACAATGTGGTGGGTGAGTTTCTCCACAATGAGTTTTGTGTGAGTTGCCCCACAGCATAACAAACCCGGGACTATTTGTGTTCACTGCTTACCTTGCTGCTCTCTGATGCAAATCTCTACAAATGGAGGCGTCAGTTTCTAAGAGAAAAAAAAAATTTTTTTTTTGCAACCTAAAGCCCAGGCTGAAATAGACATGCATCCTTCATTCCCTTGACCAATTACTAGATTCTTTTTCTAGCGCCCCCTTGATGTGCGGGTGTCAGACCCAGGTCCCTACATAGTGTGGACCCAAGGCCCTGTTGTCTGCTGTCACTGGACCATTTAAATCAAGTCCCTGGGTTATTATCACAACAGACCCTCCCTGCCCTGCAGCCCAGCCATGTGCAGCCAGCCCTCAATTGATGCGTGGCCTCTGATCTTCAGTCCCCCGCGTCCTTACGACCTCAGCCCCATCAGTATTTTCAGATGTTTTTGTAGAGCGAGGGTTTTCAGACAGGAAATGGATGTCTGAATCTTATTGTCTGAAAGCAGAAAGAAACAACGGAAGGATCTCCATCTGGGGAGGAACAGGTCGGGTCTTTAAAGCTCACTCAGGCTGCTCTGCAGGGGACGTGGAGCAGAAGGACAGCGCCGCCAGCCGGGGACCAGCGGGTGGCCCCTGTAGCAGCCAGAGCAAGAGAGGAAGGGACCAGTTATATAACCCATGGGATATCCACACCACAGAAAAACACAGCTGTCAGAAAGACCAAGGCAGTGTGCCGGACTCGGACATGCAGGCATGAGCCAGAAATACTAGGAGGAGGAAGAAAGGTGCAAAAAAAAAGACCTGTCCCAAACTAAAAAGTATATATTGAGACATCACTGGGCAGCAAGAGTAGCAGAGGAATGGGCTAGACATGAAGGGCCTCCAGCTGAAGGGCTGGGTGCGTCCTGGGTGAACTGGGGAGCCACTGAGGGGCTGTGAGCAGGAGAGGAGCTAGGCAGCTCTGGGGACAGCGAATTCCAGGAGGCCCAGAAAAAGGCTTGGGAGAGGGTCCATGCCAAGAGAATAGAGGCTCTTATCCCCATTTGACCGGGTGGGGTGGGACAGTGCTGGTCACAGAACCAGCAAGCGGAGGAAGCTGGTGTTCTGGGCGCAGCCCAGGGTTCCTTCTGGGAACTGGACGGGGGCAGGGACTGAACACAGCATTCACAGGGCTTCCTGCCTTAGAATGAAGATGCTTACCTGGTGGGAGGAGCAACAGATTCCCAAGACCAAAGAAGGCCTGACCCTTAAGAAGCCAGAGCTGCTGGGGGAACCAGAAGTACCCAAAATATGTGAAGCTAACACCCCACCAGACCAGGCTGGAGGTAAGTCCCTGGGCCAGTCACAGGCAGGCCATTAAGCAACAGGGCCGCAGGCCAGGGCCCCCACCCCATCACCTGGCAGAACCAGCAGGAGGCACTCCTTCAGGGCAGAGCCCTGGCCCCCTCACCCCCACACACCAGACGCTATGTTTGCCAAAACCAAGTCCCACAGACTGAGTGGCTTGAACAGCTGATACTTCACCCTCTAGAGGCTGGAAGTTGCAGGTCAAGGTGCGGGCAGTGGGGCTTCTTTCTGAGGCCTCTCTCTGTGGCCTGTAGATGCTGTCTTCTCCCTGTGTCTTCACACGGTTGTCCTCTGCATGAACCTGGGTCCTAATGTCCTTTCCTTGTAAGAACACCAAGGCCGGGCGCGGTGGCTCATGCCTGTAATCACAGCATTTTGGGAGACCGAGGTGGGCGGATCACGAGGTCAAGAGATCGAGACCATCCTGGCTGACATGGTGAAACCCCATCTGTACTAAAATTACAAAAAAAATAAAAAGAACACCAGTCATTGTTGTTCAGGCCCACCATGGGACGTCATTTAACCTTAATTACCTATGTAAAGGGCCTGGCTCCAAATACAGTCATATTCTGAGTCACTGGGAGTTAACGTGTGGTGGTGGGGGGGGGTAGGATTCACACTTCCACCCATAACAGAGGCTTAAGGAGACTGCTTTAAGGATCCCTCTGAGCTGGGTACTTAGAAGGGCAGGGGCTCGCCCAAGACAGCAGAGCAAGAGTCTGGTTCTCCCACAGTCTAGGGCTCTGGAGAGAAAGAAGAGCATAGCCTGCAAGACAGATCATGGCACGTGGCCCAGGATGTGGAAACCTGGCCCAGGCAGAGCTTCACAGACCTGCAGACACCAGCGGCAACTCCATCTCAGACTCCAGACCCGGAGGCCCTGGCCTGGCTCTCACCCACTTCCTCAGGGAGCATCCCCAGAGGCCTCACCTGCACCAGCCCTCATGTTACCCAATGTAGGCAACACGCCTCACACCTGACACCTGCCTGAGGGACATGCCACCCCAGCAGGCGGGCTGCCAGGAGCAGAAACAAAACGCACAAGGACACGCCAGGCAGGCAGCGCCAGGAAACAGGCTGCCACTGTCACAGGGGCCGCTGTGAGCCCAGCGTGGATCCAACCCAGCCTCGGCCTTCTTCAGAGAAACTGAAACATGCTCAGCAGAAACACTGGCAGAAACACTGAAGAACCCCCAGGAGCACATCCACAGGGACACTGGGGAGCATGAGGCCCAGCCTCTGCACCTCTGCATTGCCAACAGGGAAACTGAGGCTCACTGTGCCTCCAGCCACACTGCAAGGCTGTGGGTTGCTCAGGACTACTGAATCCCGGTCCCTTGTCCCCTGCAGCAGCTGACCCTGTCCCTGGACATTTTCCCCTGACTTTATGAGACTCTAGTGCAGAGGCTGCAAACTCAAATGCTCACAGCCTCCTGGCAGGGAACAAGATGGGCACAGCTGGCCTAATGGGAGCCTCATCTGTCTTGAGAGCAGCTGCCCCTCCTGAAGGCCGCGGTTCACAGTGAGGGAACTCCCTCCACCCCCTCCCCAGCTGCCCCTCCTGAAGGCCGGGGTTCACAGTGAGGGAACTCCCTCCACCTCCTCCCCACCCCCTCCCCACACAGTTCAGGAATGGTGACTACTGCTAGCTCTTCACATTTTTTTTTTTTTTTTTTTTTTTTTGAGGGGAATCCAGAGATCTCAATTTCAGCATTAAATGTCTTGACTCCAGCACAGTAGTAATTGAGAACATGTTTTTTAAAAGGCAGCACCGTGTGGGTCAAAGAAAATCCCCCCAAAGGGGCCTCTCATTTGCAAACTCCAATCAGAGGCATAGATGTGGAGGGGACTCTCACTGTCTGAAGAGCCCAAAGCAGGTGGGGTTTTTCAGAACGCAGATGCTTTGTCAAGGGAAGCCAGAATCCCCAGGTTCTGGGAGGAAGCTTGGGTCTGGAAGGCTAAGGAGGGGTTTCTAAGTAGAGAAAAACATTCTGGGTGTTCACTTGTGTGACCACAAATCCCAGAGGCCTCCCATGTGCCAGGTGCTGGGCTGGAGACCAGGAGAAGTCAGACCTAGGTTCTGCCCATACGGACCTCCAGGTTGTTACAGTCCTGCGAGCATGGTCAGGGCTGTGACCCAAGAAGCAAGGGGAGAGGGGAGGGGAGGAGGAGCTGACACTGAGGGAGGGAGGGCTTGACCCCATGTGGGAGCTGACTGTTGCTACCTAAGCCCAGCCGGCAGAGGTGATGGCACCACCAGGCACAGGAAGCTGCAAGATTGAAGGCAGGAGGCTTGGGGCTAGGAGGGGGATCAGGGGGCAGAGCACTCCAGCTAGGGCAGAAGCAAGCAGCACGTCTAGGGCAGGAGGCAGACGACAGTGAGAACTGGGCCAGGCAAGGGGCCACAGGCTGGACCTGGGTAAAGCCCCCCTGCAAACAGACCTCAACTGTCACCCAGCTCACCCTCAGGAGAAGCAAGGGCGGAGCAGATACCTGGCGGTGGTCAGCTTCCCCTCCTCTCTGCAGGACATGCACAATGCTGACAGTGTCCCTGAGTTTGACTTCAGTTTTGATGCCCCACCAGTTGGGGACTAGAAGGCTGACGTCAGGAAAAATGTGGCATCCCTATGGGTGGGCTGAGGGGTGAGCGTAGCCGGGAACCAGCATCAGCTCCAAAAATAAAGATGAGATGGGAAAGTGGAATCATCTCCCAAGAAGTGGATATTGGGCTGAACTCTTTCCCCAGAGTCAGGAAAGATAGAAGAAGGCACTCCAGGTCAGACAAACAGATGGGCCCTAATACCAGGTTGTGTGTCCCCGTCTAGGCTGAGGTCACTGCTGGCCCCTCGGGATCCCCCGTGGGGACCAGAGCGGGCTAAGTACCTGGAGCAAACCGCTCCTCAGTCAGTGGTCAGTTGTGTGCACTTGTACGTCTACAAGGAGAGGTTCCAAGGAGACCACGGCAGGCGGCTCTGTATAAACCTCTGTTCCCTCAGGAGATGATGGAAGCAACCGTGATGATGGTCCTGGCCAGGACTGAGGGTGTTCCAAGCCCTCACAGGCCTTCATTCACTTAAGCCAGAGACCTTGTGGAATCAGTACCATTACGATGCCCATTTTATAGAGGAGGAAACTGAGGCCTAGAGAGGCTGAGAAGCCTCCCTGGGGTTACATTCCTATCTTCGGAGACAGATGCTATCCCCCTGCCCTTACCCACAAGGAAGTTGAGGTTCAGAAAGGGGAGGGTCCTTCCAGAATCTCACAGCCTGGGGACAAAGCCAGATCTGAGGTGCCCCTGCCCGCTCTTGCCCGCTCCTAGGGGCAAGGATCACATCTCTAGAGTGTAGATTGTCTGGGGCCACGCAGCCACTCAGGCTTTGCTGGCTCAAGGAGCAGGTCCAGACTCTCCCTTCCATTCACCTCAAAGTCTAGTCTCTCCGTCTCTGTTTCTCTCTCTCCCTCCGTCTCAGTTCCATGCACAGATGGTTAACCCTCTGTGTGCCCTGTACCCTGCTATGTTTGGAAAACGGCCGTGGATAGGGCTGCCACCATCCCTTTCTCTCCCAGATGGCGAGGGGCATTGCAGAGGGTGGGGACCACGGGATCATGAATGCCTGTGCTGAATACTTGGACAGTGGAGCTGAGCCACCTGTGTTTAGATCCCAGCTCTGGCCCTGAGTGTGGACCACTCCTGTGTTCCCTAACGCCAGCTTTCATCAGCAAAATGGGGACATGACAGTCTCTGCATCACTGCGAGGTACAGATGAGTTAATGTTTATTCAGTGACCAGCTCAGGATCAAGGGCACAGTGATGTCAGCCTGTGTCTGTTGCACACTGTGTCCATGCCAGGCCATGTTCTAAGCACGTTACATGGGTCCTCTTGTTTGTATCTGTCAGGGTTCCACCAGGGAAACAGAATGAGTATACAAAGGCTTATTGCAAGGAAGTGGCTTATGTGATTCTATGAGCTGGGTAGGCCGGTGCTACGGACTCAATGTCTGTGTCTTGCCAAAATTTTTACGTTGAAACTTAGCCACAACTCTGATGGGATCTGGAGGTGGGGCTTTTGGGATATGACTCAGTTATGTAGGTGGAACCTTCATAAATGGGATTCATGCCCTTACAAGAGGCCTAAGATGGCTGGGCATGGTGGTTCACGCCGGTAATCTCAGCACTTTGGGAGGCTGAGGTGGGTGGATCATGAGGTCAGGAGTTTGAGACCAGCCTGGCCAACATGATGAAATGCCGTTTCTACTAAAAATACAAAAATTAGCCAGGTGTGGTGGCATGTGCCTGTGAGCCCAGCTACTCAGGAGGCTGAGGCAGGAGAATCACTTGAACCTTACACTCCAGCCTGGGTGACAGAGTGAGACTCTGGCCAGGGGCAGTGGCTCACACCTGTAATCCTAGCACTTTGGGAGGCTGAGGCAGAAGGATCACTTAAGCTCAGGAGTTTGAGACCAATGTGGGCAACATGGTGAAACCCCGTCTCTACTAAAAATACAAAAGTTAGCCAGACATAGTGGCGCACACCTATAGTCCCAGCTACTCAGAGGCTGAAGCGGGAAGATCACTTGAGCCTGGGAGGTGGAGATTGTGCCACTGCACTCCAATCTGGGAGACAGAGCCAAACCCTGCCTCAAAAAAAAGAAAAAAAAAAAAAAGATATTTCTTCTTCTGCCATGTGAGGACATAGCATAAGACACTGCCTTTGAACCAGGATGCCAGCCCTCACCAGACACTGAATCTGCTGGTGCCTTGATCTTGGACTTCCCAGCTCCCCCGACTGTCAGAAATGAATTTCTTGTGTTTATAAGCCACCCAGTCTATGGCATTTTGTTGTAGCAGTACACATCGAGTAAGACAGCAGGTCTGAAGTCTGTAGGGCAGGCAGGCAGGCAGGAGGGGCAGGCTGGAAACCCCAGCAGCAGCCGAAGCGGAATTATTTCTTCTCCTGGGAAACCTCCACTCTGCCTTGCAACTGATTGAATCAGACCCACCTACATTATTGAGGATAATCTCCTTCACTTAAAGTCAACTGATTAGAACACCAGCAACAACAACGTAACTATGAGACGCGTCAGATATGTTAATTTGCTTGACAGTAGTAATCATCTCGCTCTGAATATATATATCAAAACATCACATTGCATACCTTAAATATATAGAGCAAAGCCGACTGACTAGAGACGTCAGTCACAGCTACAAAATCCTTCCACGGCGACATGTCTCGGTGTTTGGTTGAGCAGCTGGGGGCTGTGGTTCAGCCAGGTTGGCACATAAATCGTCACACCTCTGGGTCCCCACCACGGCTCTGTGAGGTGGGTTCTGAGATTAACCCCAGCCTAGAGAAAAGATGAGACTTGTAGAGGGTAAGCAGCCTGCCTGACTGAAGAAATGGTGGAGACACCTGAGCCCGGGCTCGGACCGCCCCTTCCTCAGCAACCCCCCACCATGTCCCCTCCAACCTTGCTCAGGGAGTGCTGCTGTTGTTAGCGCCTAGCAGGGCTCCAGGGACATGGCACAAAAAAGGAAAGTACATCTCAAAGTGGGAAACCATACCTGACCTTGTCCTAGGAAACAGAGAGTCGGGAGGGAAGTCTTTGAAGATGAGGAGAGTTCCGTCAATGAAAAGGATAGGAACTAATGTATTCTTTCAAAAATATACTGAGGGCTGGGTGCAGTGGCTCATGCCTCTAATCCCAGCACTTTGGGAGGCTGAGGTGGGCGGATCACTTGAGGTCAACACGATGAAACCCTGTCTCTTCTGAAAATACAAAAATTTAGCTGGGTGTGGAGGCATGCACCTGTAATCCCGGCTACCCTAGAGGCTGAGGCAGGAGAAGTGCTTGAACCTGGGAGGCAGAGGTTGCACCTGAGCCGAGATCTCGCTCCAGCCTGGGCGAGAGAGCGAGACTCCATATAAATATATACTGAGGCTGGGTGTGATGGTATGTGCCTGTAGCCCCAGCTACTCAGGAGGCCAATGTGGGAGGATCATTTGAGGCCAGGAATTTGAGACCAGCCTGGACAACATAGCAAGACCCCATCTCTACAAAAAATAAAAATAACAGCTGGGTATGGTGGTGTACACCTATAGTCCCAGCTCCTTTGAAGGCTGAGACAAGATGACAGCTTGAGGCCAAGCACAGTGACGCACACCTGTAATCCCAGCGCTTTGGGAAACTGAGGCAGGAGGATCACTTGAGCCCAGGAGTTTGAAACCAGCCTGGGCAACATAGTGAGAACCGCCCCCCACCTCTATAAATGTTTTTAAAATTAGCATGCAGCCAGGTACAATGGCTCATGCCTGTAATCCCAGCAACATTTTGGGAGTCCGAGGCAGGTGGATCACCTGAGGTCATGAGTTCGAGACCAGCCTGGCCAATATGGCAAAACCCCACCTCTACTAAAAACACAAAAATTAGCCTAGGGTGGTGGTGGGTGCCTGTAAACCCCAGCTACTCAGGAAGCTGAGGCAGGAGAATTGTTTGAACCTGGGAGGCAGAGGTTGCAGTGAGCCAACATTGCGCCATTGCACTCCAGCCTGGGTAACAAGAGTGAAACTGTCTCAGAAAAAAAAAAAAAAAAGTTTTAAAAATTTAAAAAAAAGGATGAATTATTTTGGGGAGGCTTTGCATGAATAAGGTATGAATCTTTGTACACCCCTGAGCTTTCTAAGCGCTGTGTTCAGTGGGGTTCAGGCCTTGACTCATGCCCTGCAAAGCCCCCTAGCAGAATGAAACGCTCACAATGAATAAAGATAAAAGCCAATGATGGTGCTAGTTCAGCAAGGTCCTGGCCTGAAAGAGACAGCCCCCTCAGTGGGATTTCTTAAACAGACTCTAATAAAGGTACCATTTGCAGAGGTGCGAGCAGGGTTAGGGATGTGGGGATGGTAAGGATCTCAGGTGCCAGCAACAGGAGGAAAGCGTTCATGCCACATTCTGCTGAGTCCTGCAGGAACAAGGGGAGGAATGGTGTGACTCAGGCCTTAGCAAGAACTGGGATCATGGAGGAGGGGCTGCTCATGGCGTTGAGGCTCCCAAGGTGGGCAGCAGGCAGGGAGGAGAGGATCCTCCAGCCCCCTCTAGTGTTCTGCCTGTGCCTCCCAGGGGACGGAGGAGGGATGGTGTGGTGGATGGACTGAGTAATGGCCCTCAGAGACGTCAGTCTTAGTGCCTGGAACCTGTGCGTGTTACCTGATAAGGAAAACATGGCAGATGTGATGAAGTTAAGGCTCTTGAGATGAAATTACGCTGGCTTATCCAGCTGGTCCTTAAATGCAATCACAAGTGCTCCTCCCTCCCTTCCTTCCTTCCTTTTTTGAGATGGAGTTTTGCTCCTGTTGCCCAGGCTGCAGTGCAATGGCCCAATCTTGGCTCACTGCAACCTCTGCCTCCGAAGTTCAAGCAATTCTCCTGCCTCAGCCTCGTGAGTAGCTGAGATTACAGGCATAAGCCACCTTGCCCAGCTAATTTTGTATTTTTAGTAGAAACGGGGTTTCTCCGTGTTGGTCAGGCTGGTCTCAAACTCCCGACCTCAGGTGATCCACCTGCCTTGGCCTCCCAAAGTGATGGGATTACAGGCATGAGCCACTGTGCCTGGCCCTTTTTTTTTTTATTTTGAAACAGGGTTTCACTCTGTCACCCAGGCTGGAGTGCAGTGCCAGGATCTCAGCTCACTGCACTGCAACCCCTGCCTCCTGGGGTTCAAGTGATTCTCCAGCCTCAGCCTCCTGTGTAGCTGGGACTACAGGCCTAAGCCACCAACACCCAGCTAATATTTGTATTTTTTGTAGAGATGGGGCTTCATCATGTTGGCCAGGCTGATCTTGAACTACTGGGCTCAAGCTATCCTCCCACTTTGGCGTCCCAAAGTGTTGGGATTACAGGTGTGAGCCACATAGCCGGGCACACAGGTATCCTTGTAAGAGGGAATCAGGCCGGGCGTGGTGGCTCATGCCTGTAATCTCAGCACTTTGGGTGGCAGAGGCAGGAGGACTGTGTGAGCCTGAAAGGTTAAGGCGGCAGTGAGCTATGATCATGCCACTGCACTCCAGCCTGGGCGACAAAGCGAGACCTTGTTTTTTTTTTTTTTTTTTTG
>NW_022437084.1:1182597-1196526 GCF_009761245.1 Sapajus apella | reverse complement strand
ATGATCCACCCGCCTCAGCCTCCCAAAGTGCTGGGATTACAGGCTTGAGCCACCGCACCAGGCCTTTTTTTTTTTTTTTTTTTTTTTTTTAAAAAAAAGGCCGGGGTGGGGGTTGATGGGAGTCAGAAAGAGATCTGACCACAGACAGAAGAGGGAAAGGCCACGTGAAGACAAGGGCAGAGAATGGAGTGATTTGGCCACAGTCAGACTGTGAAGGACAAATCAGAGGGCGTGGAGCCAAGCAGCTTGGGCTTGGAGGATCAGATCAGCTGCTGCTTGGCTTGTGATTGTGGCCACTCTGTGCCTGTCTCCGAACCTGGAGAGTGAAGAGAATCATGTTTCTCATTTTAGAGCTCAGGATCCAGGCCACCAGCCTCCTCCTATCCCAGGGCTCAGGATTCTTGGTGTGGGTTATATGAGAATTCAGCAAGTTATTAATACAGGTAAATGGCTTAGAACATAGTTTACGCTCAACAAAGGACAGCAACCAATACTGAGAGGTAGCAGCACAGGACTCGAGAAGGGAAGGGTCCTTTAAATGGGAGGTGGCCAGCTCGGACAACTTACCTATTTCCTTTGTACTGGTGTTTAAAATACACATGGTGGCTGGGTGCAGTGGCTCACACCTGTCATCCCAGCACTTTAAGAGGCCAAGGTGGAAAGATCGCTTGAGCCCAGGAGTTTAAGACCAGTCCGGGCAACATAGTGAGAATCAATTTTTTAAATAAATAAATAAAGATAAATTTAAAATATTCTTGGTAATGGTCACATAAGTTAAGTGTTATATAGCTTGAAGGATATGTGTGTGTGTGTGTGTGTGTGTGTGTGTGTGTGTGTATATAAGTTCAAACAAAAACACATATATACACATATACATTATATACAGCATTTATACAAGTATCTATAGAGAACACATATAGAACATATATGTGTGCAAATATGTTTGGAACATATACTCAGACTATAGCTACCACAAATAGTGGATATCTGTTCTGTAGCATTGCACAAACACTGAATTAGTAAAATCTAAACCATTGCTCTGAGAGGTAATATGTACATATAGATAAATATCTCACATAGATTATCATCTTTTTTCTTTTTCTTTTTGAGATGGAATTTCACTCTCATTGCCCAGGCTGGAGTGCAATGGCATGATCTTGGCTCACTGCAACCTCCATCTCCCAGATTCAAGCGATTCTCCTGCCTCGGCCTCCCGAGTACCTGGGATTACAGGCATGCACCACCATGCCCAGCTAATTTTGTATTTTTAGTAGACATGGGGTTTTTCCATGGTCAAGCTGGTCTCGAACTCCCAACCTCATGTGATCTGCCTGCCACAGCCTCCCAAAGTGCTGGGATTACAGGCATGAACCACTGCGCCCAGCCGATTATAATCTTAAATCCTAAAACTGACCCTTCCTGGTAGATTATTTTATTTTTATTTTTTTGATATGGGGTCTTGTTCCATAGCCCATATTGGAGTGCAGTGGCATAATGATGGTTCACTGCTGCCTCAACCTTCCAGGCTCCGGGGACCCTCCCACGTCAGCCTCCAGGGTAGTAGGGATTACAGGTGCACATCACCATGCCTGGCTAATTTTTGTATTTTTCGTAGAGACAGGGTTTTGCCATGCTAATTTTAAAAAAAATTTTTTTTACAGATGGGGTCTCACTATGTTGTCCAGGCTGGTGACTACCTCCTGGGCTCAAGGCACCCTTCTTCCTCAGCCTCCCAAATTGCTGAGATTACAAGCATGAGCCCCTGCATCCAGCCTACCATGTTAATTTTTTTTTAAGACAAGATCTCACTCCATCACCCAGGCTGGAGTGCCATGGTGCAATCTTGGCTCACTACAGCCTTCTCCTTCTGGGTTCAAGTGACTGTTATGCCTCAGCCTCCTGAGTAAGTGAAACTACAGACACGTGCCACCACCACCCCTCCCCCGGCTAATTTTTGTATTTTTAGTAGAGATGGGGTTGTGCCATGTTGGCCAGGCTGGTCTCAAACTCCTGATCTCAAGTGATCTGCCCGCCTCGGCCTCTCAAAGTGCTAGGATTACAGATGTGAGCCACTGCGCCCAGCCACTATTTTTTTTTAAATTATTATTTGTAGAGACAGTGTCTTGATATGTTGCCCAGGCTGATCTCAAACTCCTGGCCTCTAGTGAGCCTCCTGCCTTGGCCTCCCAAATTGTTGGGATTACAGGTGTGAGCCACTTTGGGCAGCCCTATTTTCTTTATTTTACAAACAAGGTCACCAGACGTGTTAATTAAGTAGCTTTTCTGAGTCTACCCCCCAAACAGTTGCCAGGGTTGGGAGTCAAACCTCTCCAACTGGCCCCAGAGCTAGAGCTTCTTACACTGAACCACCCCCTGCAATCCCCAGCCTCTCCACATATCTCTATGAGAGCTGAGACAAGAAACAGAGCATTGCCTGTCTGTACTTCTGCTAGGAACCTATGTGCAGCAACTTGAAATTTTAGCCCCTCTGTGCATGACTGTGAATAGTCCTGAAAGCCCTGAGAGTATTGATTTTAGGCTTAGAAATAAATGTTAGGGAATAAGCGAATTTGTAAACACGGAATCTGGGAATAATGCAGATAGACCTCATCACTGTCCATTCAACCACCATCCAGACCAAGAAGTCGAACGTGCCCACTGCAGAAGGCTCCCTTCCACACATCTCCTGCTGCATCACCACTGTGTTTCCTCCTGGACTCTCCCCAACCAGAGTAATTACAATTCTCACAGCTATTGCCAAGGATCGTTTTTGCCAGGTATTAGACTTCATATAAATTGAACCATACACTATTGTTAGATATAAATAAGTACATTCCATGTCCTTGTACTTTAAGATATTTGTGCTGGACATGCTCACAGGCGTGTCACAGCTCACGGACTATGCCCCTTCCTTATTTAGAAATGCTATTACTTTTCTAAGTCCTTTTGCAAGCAACTTCCTCTTTTCCTTTGTTCTCCATTGCCTTTACCTATTTAGAAAAGTTTTAAGTTGTTAGCCAATCAGGTTTAGTTTAGATTGCAAGGTCCAGCTCCAACCAACAGAGATCAGAAACAGCAGTAAAAGTCCAATGCATAAGGAATAAATATGCCTGCCTTTCCTTTGTTCAGGGCGCTTTCATGGCAAGATTGCTGACGAACAGCACCCTTTCTGCAGAACGTAAAATTGCCCTGCTAAGAGATCCTTTGTCTCAGTACTGATTTTTCTTTGCGGCGCTGAGCATCTGTTTCCAGCAAGTATGTACTCTCTTGTGTCTGGCATTTTTCACTCCATATTATGCCTGTGAGTTTCCACCATGTTTTAGCACATACAATGAATTCATTCTATCTTATTGATGAATTGTATTCCATGGTATGAATATATATTAATTTACTCATTCACTTATTGCTGGATATTTAGTAATCTGCAGTTTGAAACGTTCATAAATGAAGCTACAGTGAACATTCATTTGCCAGTCTTTGAGGACATGTAGTTTTCATTTCTCATGGATAAATAGCTGAGGTGAAATTGCTGGGTCATAAAAATACTCAGCTTTTGTAGACACTGACAAAACATTCCCCAAAACAATTGTACCCATTTACACTCCCACCAAGAGTACAAGAGAGCTCCAGGTGCTCCACATCCTCACTAACACCTGCTATTGTCAACTCTTTTCATTTTAGCCATTCTGGCAGCAGAGTGAGAGTATCCCCTTAGAGTTTTGATTTGATTCCCCTGATAACTGATGCTGAGTTCTTTTTCATGCGATTATTATTACTATCAATTTTTGAGCCAGAATCTTGCTCTGTCACCCAGGCTGTAATGCAATGGCATGATCTCAGCTCCCTGCAGCCTCTGCCTCCCGGGTTCAAGTGATTCTCCTGCCTCAGCCTCCCGAGTTGCTGGGACTACAGGCACATGCCACTACACCTATCTAATTTTTGTATTTTCAGTAGAGACAGAGTTTCACCATGTTGGCCAGGCTGGTCTCAAACTCCTGACCTCAGGTGATCCATCCCCTCGGCCTCCCAAAGTGCTGGGATAACAGGTGTGAGCCACTGCGCCTGGCCTGAATATCCTTTTTTTGTTAAGTGCTTGTCCATGTCTTTTGCCCATTTTAAAAATTGAGGTGTCTCCTTTTTGTTGATTTGTCAGAATTCTTTATATATTCTGGATACAAGTTTGTCATCAGGTACACAAATGACACATATCTTCTGCCATATTCTGAGGATACAGGAAGAAAACCAAAGTGTTTTTTTGATGCTCTTACTCCACAATCAATACTGAAGACTTCTGTGACCTCTTGTCACCAAGAAGTGTGTGGGGATTTATCTCCATCAGCAACCAATCAATCAGTTTTGCAGCTAACACCAGTTATGTGTCCTCTAATTCAATCGAATTATGACACTATCAACCTGGAGATAGTATCAGATCCCTCAGACCGAGGCCTCAGTGCCACAAGGCTGCCCCCAACTTGTCATGCCAATTGCAAGCCCCAGTTTGTTTTACCTAAGATTGTTTCTGACCCACTGGCTATAAATCAGGACTTCCATGACCCTCTCTTTGGGTTCATTTAAATTTGCTAGAGCAGCTTACAGAATTCAGGGAAATACATACTTACGATAACTGGGTTTTGATTGTTTGGTTTGGTTTTAAGACAGGGTTTCCCTCTGTCATCCAGGCTAGAGCACAGTGGTGCAATCTCTGGTCACTGCAACCTCCACTTCCTGGGTTCAAACAATTCTCCTACCTCAGCCTCCCGAGTGGCTGGAATTACACACGTGTACCACCACACCTGGCTCATTTTTGTGTCTTTAATAGAGATGAATTTCATCATGTTGACCAGGCTGGTCTCGGACTCCTGGCCTCAAGTGATCTGCCCACCTTGGCCTCCCAAACAGCTGGGTAGAGCTGCCATGCCCTCAGCAGGTGCACCACCCTCTAGGAGCCTCCGTGTGTTCAGCTCTCCAGAAGCTCTCTGAACCCAGTCCTTTTGGGTTCTTAAGGAGACTTCATTACAGAGGCATGTCTAGTCAAACCACTGACCACTGGTGATGAACTTAACATTCAGCCCCTCCCTCCTTCCGAGAAGTTGGGAGGTGGGCTGAAAATCCCTACCCTATAATCCTGCCTTGATCTTTCTTGTGACCAGACCCCCATCCTGAAGCGACCACCCATTAGTCAACTCATTAGACTACAAAAGACATCACCTTGGAGGTTCCAAGCATGTAGGAGTTGTATGCCAGGAAGGGGACTGGAGGAATGAAGACCAAATATATATTTCACACTATCACACCATTCACCCGTGGTCTTTGAACATGGTTCCCTTACACCAAGAGAATATACAACTCTCAAAAGATACTGCCACATTACTAGAATCCCATTCAATCATTACTAATTAGCTCAGTCCATCATATTGTATGAGTGTCTCCCAGGGTGAGGCCACTCAGGTTTGCAGGCTTCCATTCTATCTTGTCAGGTTCTAAAAGCAGGAGTGGTCTCTGCAAGCATACAGTTTCACCCTCTCAGGCATCTGGTATAATTGAGCTAAGAGACAATGTCATCCCACGTTCTGAGCATCTTTCAAGGTGTTGATGTAATATTAGACTTCCCTCATTACATAACCCATTTATTCATTCCTTTACCTTCAGCTACCATTCTTCCTTTTCATTTATATCCAAACTTTTCCACATTTGCAAGGAACACGGTGCTTGTCTAGACTGCAGGCAGCAATACTAGTCTAGCAAGTACCTGCCCCCTCCCAATCCGCTCCCATTCAGACAAGGTAAGGTTACATAGGTGCAGAACTAGTGGGCTAGTTTTACTACCAGACAATATAGGTGCATCCACTATTAGCCCAGTTTTGCCAGAGAGGATGGAGGTACAATCTGCCTCTATCAGGCCTCTAGGGAATTCTGACAAAAAAGGGATATGGAGAGATTTGTTAAAGGATTCAAAATTACAGCTAGATAGGAGGAATGAGTTCTAGTGTTCTATAGCACTGTAGGATGACTCCAGTTAACAATAACAGATAGCTTCAAATCGCTGGAAGGGCGATAGTGAATGCTCCCAACACAAAGAAATGAAACATTTTTGAGATGATGGATATGCGAATTACCCTGATTTGATCACTATATATTGTGTGTATCGAAACCTCACCATGTATCCTGTAAATATACAATTATTATATGTCAAGTAAAACAAATAATAAGCAAAAGAGCATAGCTGCAGTTTTTGGCTTAGGAATCATGTCTGCTTCCAGCACTTGTAGTTTCAAGACATGGTTCTTATCCCAGTGTTACCAAGATGCCAGGGATTCATTCTAGGTCCCATTGCTAGACGCACAGAAAACCAACCACTAAGACAATAAGGATTGCTGGGGAAGAAGATGTTAATCAGGTGCTGAAGCCAAGGAGAATGGGAAATCAGTCTCAAATCCACCACTGACTGACTAAAATTGGGGGGTTTAAATAGTAGGGAAGGAATGTAAAACAGGAATTAGGGAGGAGTGTGGAAGCAATCAGGAGAAATGAGGGATTTGGCCTCTCACTGTCTGAGTGGCATAATCCGGTGAGTTTCAGTCCCTTGTCTGAAGGTCAGTTTCCTAAGGAAAGAACTCAAGTGAGACAAATGTGAATTTCAAGTTTTAAGGCCAAAAGGGTCAATTTCTAAATTTACTCGGTGGGTGAGGTGGCTCACTCACACCTATAATCCCAGCACTTCAGCTGAGACAGGAGGACTGCTTGAAGCCAGGAGTTTGAGATCAGCCTGGCCGACATGGCGAGACCCTGTCTCTACAAAAAAAGTTTAAAACTTGCCAGGCATGGTGGCACACACCTGTGGGATACTTGCAAAGCTAAAGTAGGAGGATCACTTGAGCCCAGGAGATGGAGGCTGAAATGAGCCAGGTTTGCATCACTGCACTCCAGCCTGGGTGACAGAGCCTGACCCTGTCTCAAAAAAAACAAAACAAAACAAACAAAGAAAAATGGTAAATACCACTTTTCTCTTTTTTTTTTTTTTCTTTGAGATAGAGTCTAGCTGTGTTGCCAGGCTGGAGTGCAGTGGCACAATCTTAGCTCACTGCAACCTCCACCTCACAGGTTCAAGCGATTCTCCTATCTCAGCCTCCTGAGTAGCTGGGATTACAGGAAGGTGCCATCACGCCCAGCTAATTTTTGTATTTTTAGTAGAGACAGAGTTTCACTGTGTTAGCCAGGATGGTCTTGATTTCCTGACCTCATGATCTGCCCACCTCGGCCTCCCAAAGTGCTGGGATTACGGGCATGAGCCACCATGCCTGGCCAGTAAATACTACTTCTGTGGGACAATTGGGTTGGTTTCACTCAGACCACTGCATCAGGTATGGAAAAAAAAAAAAATGAAGTTACATGGGGAAGAAAGAAAAAAAGTAGTAGTCCTTATAGCAACATTGGCAAGAATTGCACAGCCACACCAGCATCTTCCCCTCCCCCCTTTCCCAGGTCAACCAGAAAACAGCAAAGTCTGGTGGTGGCACTCCTTCAGTCTCATCAGGTTAAGCGCGAGCACACACTCAAGAAGGCATGTAAGCCAGATCTTCCTGCCTTTTTTAATTTTTAATTTTTATGGGTACATTAAAAAAATTTATGAGTACATCCTTCATGCTTTTATCTGCCCTGTTTTAGGCAACCAATGTTTTAATGGCTCATTCCATCTCTTGATCAAACTATTACTCAAAGGAGGACATCTCTCTGCCCATTGCTGGACATTATGGGCTGTACAGTGTGTTCCTTGGTCGGAAGACATGATGGCAGCCTGTACAAATCTGTGTAATATATTCTGTTCTGATTCTTTTACAGCACTCGGAGCATTTACATCTTCTGCCGGGTAAGCAAAGGCCGGTCCAGAGTTAGCATCTATTCCTGTCAAGACCCATTTGTAGCCCCCCAAGGGCTACAAGCACCAGCCTCATTTGCCAGCTGTGCTGGAGACCTTCCACCAGGGAATCTGCCCCTTAGCCATCTGCAGTTTCTGTCTCTGTTGCTGGCAGACAGAACAGTTCTTATTGGCATTATGTGCCTGAGAGGGTGCAACAGGAGCGTGTTTAGTTTCAGCCCATCTCTGCACTGCTGCAGTGCCCTCGTGGACCCAGGTAGCCACCTTACGTATCCCCGAGCATACAGGGATATCTGCTTGATGATTTTAACCACCTTCCAAACCTGGAAGGGAGTTCTTACATATCCCTGAACATACAGGATATCTGCTTGTCAATTTCAATCATCTTACACATCCCTTAGCATACAGGGATATCTGCTTGTTGATTTCAATTTCAATTGATTTCAATCACCTTCCAAACCTGGAAAGGAGTTCTTCTGATGGGCATTGACATGTCCTACTTTAGGGACTCCTCAAATTTCCAAAGGGCTGTGTGTGCCCCATATGGGCAATCCTTTAATAGGCTAGGTTTCCATTACCCACATGCTTGACTATATGGCCAAGCCATTGGCCACTGCCTGTGAGCCAGTAAAAACCCAGAGGGGCATTTACCAGTGTTCAGTTCTTCAGCATGCAATTCGGCTCGCCAAATGGATTTGTTTTTAGCTTCTTTGATCAGAATGGCATTCTTCTAAATAGGACATGGTCTTTTCATCTTGGAACTGTCATCTGCATACCAAGCAGTTCTTTGTTAGTTAGTTGAGAGCTGTTTATAGGGCACTGTCCAAGTGGCAATAGAATCCAGCTGCTCCCCATACGGTTCCAGAGTCAGTCCAAGGGAGGAAGAGGCTCCCTTCTCAGTAGTATCTCTGTGCATTCCCCAGGTAGCAGGATCCCGTATAAATCTTTTTTTTTTTAAGAGATGGGGTTTCACCATGTTGACCAGAATGGTCTCAATCTCCTGACCTTGTGATCCACCCACCTCGGAAGGTGCTGGGATTACAGGTGTGAGCCACCATGCCCAGCCTCATTTCTAATCTATTAGGGGACTCTTCTGGGCATTTTCATCTCCATTAGAGTGTTTTTTAATGTAATTCAAGATATTATTGGTATTTCAGGTTTCAAGATCATTTTATGTCCTCAGTCATAGGAGTAGCTTGAATTAATATCCCATAGAAAGTAGTATTATGGGCCGGGCACAGTGGCTCATGCCTGTAATCCTAACACTTTGGGAGGCCGAGGCAGGTGGATCACAAAGTCAGGAGATCGAGACCATCCTGGCTAACACGGTGAAAACCCATCTCTACTAAAAATACAAAAAATTAGTCGGGCGTGGTGGCAACCACCTATTCCAGAGACTGAGACAGGAGAATCACTGAAACCAGGAGGCGGAGGCTGCAGTGAGCCGAGATTGTGCTACTGCACTCTAGCCTGGGTGACAAGAGCAACACTCCGTCTCAAAAAAGAAAGAAAGAAACAAAGTAGTATTATGCTCTTCAAATTGAAATTCTCTAGTCCAGAATCCCAGTACTTGTCATCGGAAGGTGCTTATAAGCTTTTCCCATGGGCCCCAGTCTAGGTTCCATACAGGGCTCTGTCCCAGAGAATTTTCCATAGCATCACTCCATCTTCTATTCTACACTGTGTGGGCTCCAGAGATCTGACTGGTTCCTATTTAGCATGTCCAGTTAGTATTGTTTAAAGGCAGATTTACATGGCTTTTGTTTTATAATGCTAGGTATGGGAAACATTTCCAGTCGGATACAATGTCCAACCCCCTAATACAATCAGGTAAAATCACTTCAGAGAAAGTGTGTTCAAATATACCAACTCTCCTATAAAGGTTTATCTTAATTCCATCAACCCTCACTTTCCTAACCGTAGAACTTTATTAATGGGTTTTAGTTTTACAAGACTAGGCGGGAGAAGTGTTCCCCAGCCAGATATGCTATCCACTCTCATTAAACATTTAGGTAAGGGAGACACAACTTCTTTACATGAATCTTGCTCAAGCATTCCAACTTTCATAAGTCTATCAACTCTTAAATTTTTATGTTTTCTCAATCTAATTATACCTCAAGTCAGAACTTCACCAATGGATGTTGGTACCATCATCAGTGGACCTCCCATATCAAGGAGTCCCAGGAATTTCTCTTCACCATCCCTGATCATTTTATCCACTTGTGAGTATAAAGCTTTCTTTATGCTCCCGTCAGGGGATTGAGCAAAGGAACCCTTGTTTGTTGGTTAATTTTCATCTTGATTAAACTGCCAGACTATTGTCCCAGGAATTTCAGGTCAGATTTCTTAATATAATCTTTGCTTTCTGACTTTTAAAATTTCTCCAAACTAGGGTAAATATAGCAAACTTTTTTGGAACCCTTTAATGTTACGGAACCAGCAAGGACTCCCTTTGGCTCACCCAACCGTCAATAGTATTATATTAAGACTTTTGTTCTAACTCCATCAATTTCCATTTTTACTCATCCCACTTCTGACACCAAATCTGAGGCTATAGGGAAAACAACCAAAGTGTTTTTTTCTGTTATTTCACTCAACAATCAACACTTCTGTGTTGATTGGTGCCACCAAGAATTGTGTAGGGATTTCTCCCCACCCGCAACCAATTAATCAGTTCTGCAGTGGACAACAATTGGTTGTACTCCAATTCAGTCCTCATACTATCTACCTGGACCTCACAGCAGATCCCACAAGTTGAGGGCTTGGTCCCACAAGACTGTCCCCCACTTCCAATGCCACTTGTAGGCCTCAGGTTCTTTACCCGTGCTTCTGACTGACCAGCTACAAACTGGGGTTCTCATAACCCCCTTCTCTTAATTTTTGTTGTTGGTTTTTTGTGTGTTTTGGGGGGTTTTGGGTGTTTGTTTGTTTGAGACAGAGTCTCACTCTGTCACCAGGCTGGAGTGCAGTGGCACGATTTCGGCTCACTGCAACCTCCGCCTCCTAGGTTCAAGTGATTCTCCTGCCTCAGCCTCCTGAGTAGCTGGGACTACAGGCATGTGCCACCCCACCCAGCTAATTTTTGTATTTTTAGTAGAAGTGGGGTTTCACCATGTTGGCCAGGATGGTCTGGATCTCTTGACCTCATGATCCATCCATCTCGGCCTCTGAAAGTACCAGAATTCAGACGTAAGCCACCACGCCTGGCCCAATTAATTTTTTTGAGCAGCTCAAAGAACTTAGGAAACACTTACTTATGTTTACCAGGTTATTTTAAAGATTACAAAGGATACAGATGAAGAGATGCACAGAGTGAGGTGTAGGGGAAGGAGAATGGACTTGCCATGCCCTCTCCAGGCATGCCACCTTCCAGGAACCTCCATGTGTTCAACTATCCAGAAGCTCCCTAAACTCAGTCTTTTGGGGTTTTTAAATGAAACATTCATTACATAGGCATGATTGATTAAGTCGCTGGCCATTGGTGATCCACTTAACTTTCAGCTCCTATACTGAAGCGACCCGGGGCCTGCCAGTGGAGGTGAAGGGTGTTACAAAGACCAAATATATCCTTCACAATATCACACATTTATAGCTCTTGGCATTTAAAAAATCCTCCATGTCTCTTTTTCCTAACCTGTGAAATAGGGATAGAGATAAATTCTGCTTCAGAAGGATGTCATAATGCTTCAAGGTGATAGTATGTACAAAGCGCTTAGAAAGATGCCTACGCGAGTGGGCACTCATATGTTATCAGGCATGGGATGGGCCATTTCAGGAAGAGGGAGCTCCTGTTCTCTTCCTAAGTCTGAACGGCCCAGAGTTCAAAGAGGATCAATAAATGGCCTTTCACTAGGATCACAGTGGATTTTGTAGAGTGGTGGGCTGGTAAGCCGGTTCTCCAAACAGCAGAAAGTTCTGGTTTGTAGTGTTCACCATTGCTATGGTGCAAATCCTCCCAAAATGGCCAATTTCAAGCTAACAATGGTTTAACATCTGGCTTGCACAATTTCTGAAAATTTAATAATCTGCTCTTTTGAGCCAACGTAAGCCACCTCCAGAACACCATCAGCTTTTGCATCATCCAGTTTTGTGAACACGGGCGGGTCTCTTCTTCCCTCTGTATTTTACTTCCCTCCATCTCTCCAAATGGAGCTAAGCCATCCAACTCATTCACGCAGTACGTATTTGAGTACCTACTACATAAATACTACATATTTATTTCAGTACCTAGTCAGTCACTAGGTTGAGTAGGGCTCTGGAAATGCAGCCTTGAACAAAAGCAGACCAAAACCAAAACAAAAACCCCCATGAAGCTTACATTCTGGAAGTGGGAGTAGGGGGAGAGCAACGAAAAATAACAGTGAAAGAAGAAAATCATTAATGTTATGAAGAGGTGTGACACAGAGTTATTGTGTTGGGAGTAGGAGCTACTTTGGATCATATGATCAGTAAAGCCTTCATTTTTTTTGTTTGTTTTGTGTTTTTTGAGACGGTGTCTCGCTCTGTCACCCAGGCTGGAGTGCAATGGCACAATCTTGGCTCATTGTAACCTCTGCCTCCTAGGTTCAAGCAATTCTCCTGCCTCAGCCCCCCAGGTAGCTTGGGATTACAGGTGCCTGCCACCATGCCTGGCTAGTTTTTTGTATTTTTAGTAGATACACGGTTTCACCATGTTGGCCAGGCTAGTCTTGAACTCCTGACCTCAAGTGATCTGCATGCCTCAGCCTCCCAAAGTGCTGGGATTACAGGCATGAGGCACTGTGCCCAGCCCAATGATGGCTTCTTAAAGGGGAGAAGGTGAGACTTAAGAAAGAGCCATTGCCAGTGTGGGGGAAAGAGCATTCCAGCATAAAGAACAAGTGCAAAGAACCCTGGGGCTGGAATTGTTTAGTTTGTGTAAGGGACGGAAAGAAGGCCACAATGGGCTGAGTGATTGAGGCAGGGAGTGGCCCCAGCTGGTCCAGGTGTTTAGCGGTTGTTGTTCTGAAGGTGGAGGCAAAGATAGAGGCCAAGAGAGCAGAGCATAGGCTGCTACGGCCAGAGCCCTACATGGAGAGATGGGGAAAGCTCGGACCAGGATGGGAGAACAAGAAAGGGACAAAGCAGCCGGGCATGGTGGCTCACACTTGTAATCCCAGCACTTTGTGAGGCTGAGGTGGGCGGATCACCTGAGGTCCAGAGTTCAAGACCAGCCTGACCAACGTGGAGAATCCCCGTCTCTACGAAAAATACAAAATTAGCTGGGCATAGTGGCACACGCCTGTAATCCCAGTTACTCAGGAGGTGAGGCAGGAGAATCGCTTGAACTTGAGAGGCGAGGATTGCAGTGAGCAGAGACCGTGCCATTGCCCTCCAACCTGGGGAACAAGAGCAAAAGTCTGTCAAAGAAAAGAAAAGGACAAAGCAGAGATTTGCTTTGAAGGCAGAGCTGGAGGCTCTTGCAGACAGACTGGATGTGAGGGGAAGGGGGAAGGAATTGAGGATAGGTATGTTTTTACGGCAGAACAGCCCCTACTGGGTAACTTCAAAAGCTCCTGCCTTGAACTGCTGCAAAAATAACGTAGGCTCAGAGATAATTGTGCTCCTGCCTATGCCAAGGGGACAGCGAACAGAAGGGTGGAATACACCTAATAAAGAGGTGCCAAGTGGAAAGGGGAGGAAGAAACTGACTACAGGTGGTTGAGGTGCGGGGTGGAGCCGGGAGCTCCTCCAGGATCTCTCACTCTTCTCAGTAACCTTGGGCAATAAGGATTTTTCCATCTTGCAGGGGAAGATGCTGAGGTTCTGGGACGAGAAGTGGCTTGTCCAAGGTCACACAGCCAAGTCAGTGAAAGAACAGGGAGCCAAGATGTTTTGCACCTAAACCCTGGATTATGGTTTCCTCCCCACCTGCTCCCCCAAGATAAGCCCCCCAGTCTCTTCTCATTGCCCTATTATACTGGGGATAAGGATTGGGGTGGAAACAAAAAGCAAATTTCACTCCAAAAATCAGTGTTCGTTATCTATGAAAATAGATGGAAGAGCTAAACTGTGTCCCACAGGAAGAGGGGCCT
>NW_022437084.1:1171852-1182587 GCF_009761245.1 Sapajus apella | reverse complement strand
AAGGAGGAGGGGACTGGGGTCCCGGACTCCTGGGTCTGAAGGTGGAGGGGGCTGGGGACCTGGACTCCAGGGTCTGAGAGAGGAGGGGCTGGGACCTGGACTCCTGGGTCTGAGGGTGGAGGGGATGAAGCCAGTCTCCTAGGTCTGAGGGAGGATTGGGACTTGGAGGAGGGAGCTGGGTTTTAGGAAGTATCTCAGACTCCGGGTTCAGCGGACGAGGTGGAAAGACGTGGGGACGCCTGGGGCGGGAGGGGGTAGGGGCCGGGCCGCAGTAACAAAGGCCTCTCCCTCCAACAAGCAACCCCCCCTCGACCCCGCCTCCCCGGCCCCCCGCCTCTCCTGATTGGCCGGTCTCCCTGCCCGTCAGCGCCGCCCCCTCCCCGGGTCTGCAGCAGCTCCGGCCGCCTCGTCGCGCCCCCCCAGCCCCCTCCCCCCGCCCCCGCCGCCCCCCGGGCCGGTGCAGCCGCAGGCGGGGTCCCCCTCCCCCTTCCCCCTCTCCCCCCAGGCCTCGGGCGCCCCGGACCGGCCCCCCCTTTCCCCTCCCCCTCCGCGCCGCCTCTGCCGCGATGCCCCCCCCTGCGCCCGGGGCCCGGCTCCGGCTTCTCGCCGCCGCCGCCCTGGCCGGCTTGGCCGTCATCAGCCGAGGTACCGCAGCGCCGGGGGCGGGGGGCTCGACCGGGACGCCAGGGTCTTGGGCGGGGGATGGGGGATCAGGGGTGAGGGTCGAGGGCTGCATCCCTGGGCCGGGGAGGGGAGGCCTCCGGACGCCGAGGTCTGGGCCCGGGGGCGGGGTCTGCATCCCCTGGCTGGGCAGGGGGACCTCGGACGTGGGGGTCCGCGCCCTGGGGCAGGGGTCGGCGTCCCGGGGCCGAAGCCGGGCCCAGGGGCGGGCAAGAGGGTCGCAGACACCTAGCCCGGCCTGGGGGCGGGAGTCTGCGGCTCCTGATGAGGAGGGGGCAGACAGTGAAGTCGGGGTCCCCGGGCTGGATCTCTGAGTTGGGGTGGGGGGCAGGGGATGATGCCCTGTCAGGGCTCTTCCATCTGTACGTGGAGAGGGCCCCTGAAGAGGTCCTTGCGGGGAGCTGGGGTGGACATCTCAGGACAGAAGTCGGGGCATGGATGTCTTCCCAGGGTCAATAAGAGGAGGGTACAAGAGTGTCCACAGACCTACGTCTCAGGGTCGGAAAAAGAGGGGAAGGGGCTGAAATCCCCCAGCAGGGTCATCTAGGTTGAGAGAAAGTGTTGATACTTGGGGGGGCTGCAGTTATGTGGGGGAGAAGGGAGCTGGAGACACAGGAAGTTAGGGTGCTGGGCTAGGGTCTTGAATTCCGAAGCTCTGATTGAATGTCTGGATTCCTGGGGCTGGACAGAGGAAGAGTGATGGGCACGGGCAGATGATGGAGAGGGAAGGGAAGGGTTAAGGCAGGGTCAGAGGGTTAACCCTGGTCCTCTCAGTTGGGGAGAGGGCCTGGGGCAGGTTTCTGCACTGAGGTCAGGTAGCTGGACCTTGAGTCTACCCAGTAGGGCCTGGCAGACAGGGGGTGGTCAAGGAGATTCTTAGATCCCCCCTAAGAAAAGGGAGGAGAGTGCGAGGAGGCAAGAGACCGGAGGGTGGGTGCTCAGCGGGCAGGGAGCTGGGTTAATTCAGACTTTCTGGAGGATTCCCCCAGGCCCTCCCTTGAACAGAGTCCTGGGGACAACCAAGAGCCCCGACGAGAGTCTCAGGGACACCGCCCACACAGACCAAGTCTCTGGCACAGAAACCCTGTCACAGCGTCCCACACAAAGCAGCACCTGCAGACACCAGTTACGCAAACACAACACAGCCCCATCCACGCAGGACGCAGGGACCCGGTGGGCCAGAGCCTCAGTCCCTCGCTGGCCCTCCCCCTACCTGACCAGTCTGAATTGCCTTCTGACTTTCTGACCACCTGTCTGTGTCTCTGCCTCTGTCTCTGTCATGCATCTCTTTAGGTCTCTGTGTCTCTGCCATTTCTGGAAGCACCCATCCTTTCACATCCGTTATCCACTGGGAACTTTCCACCTGCCTCTGTCTCTGCGTAATTGTCTCCCCATCCCTGCTGACAGCACAGTTCCACATCTGTCTCTGCCTTTCAGACTGTTGCCCGCTGGCACCCCGCTTGAGTCTTGTTTGATCCCTCCCTTGTTACTTAATCCTCATTCACTTCTCTCATTTCATTTCTTTCTCATTTACTTCCTGTTCTCCTTCCTTCCTTTTTTTCTGTCTCTTTCTCTGTCTTTCTCTCTCTCTCCCTCTCTCTTTTTCTTTCTCCCTCCCTCCCCCCCTCTTTCTTTCTGTCTTTCTTTCTTCCTTTCTTTTTGAGACAGGGTCTCGCCTTCTCACCTAGGCTGGAGTGCAGTGGTGAAACCATACACACAGCTCACTGCAGCCTCAACCTCCTGACCTCAAGGGATCCTGCCACCTCAGCCTCTGGAGTAGCTGGGACCACAGGTGCATGCCACCACACCTGGCTAATTTTTAAATTTTTTTATAGAGATGGGGGTGTCACGTATATTGCCCAGACTAGTCTCAAACCCCTGGCTTCAAGCGATCCTCCCACCTGGGCTCCCAAAGTGCTGGGATTACAGGCATGAGCCACTGCACCGGCCACCTCTTCTTCCTTTCTCTCCTTGCCTGGCCTCTTGCCTTCTCCTTCCTCCTCCTTTCTTTTCCCACTCCTTGTACCCTTTGTGGACTTTCCCCCACCTTCCTGTTTCTTCTATCTCCCTCCCCTTCTCTGTTTCCTTTTAACTTCCCACTTTTCATATTCACCACATTCACTTTTTTTTTAGATGAAGTTTCACTCTTGTTGCCCAGGCTGGAGTGTAGTAGCATAATCTCGGCTCACTGTAACCTCCGCCTCCTGGGTTCAAGTGATTCTCCTGCCTCAGCCTCCCAAGTAGCTGGGATTACAGGTGCCTGCCACCATGCTGGGCAAATTTTTGCATTTTTAGTAGATACAGGGTTTCACCATGTTGGCCAGGCTGGTCTCGAACTCCTGACCTCAGGTGATCTGCCCACTTCGGCCTCCCAAAGTGCTGGGATTACAGATGTGAGCCACTACATCCGGCCCCCACATTCACTCTTAAAGTCACCACAAATCATTATGGGGCTAGACTGGGGCAGGAAACTGTGGCAGAGCCAGGAGCTGGCCTGTGACCTTGGTCAAGTCTTTCCCCACCTCTAGTCTTAGGTTCCCCATTTGAGAACTGGGGGTGAGAGGGGATCAGGCGGGGTTGAGTTGAGACAGAATGAGACGCCAGAAAGACACCCCCACCCACCCAAGGGCAGTTTGAGCTGTCTGGGGAAAAAAAGCTCATGGCAAGATCTAAGAGAAGAAACTAGCATCTCCTCTCTTCTTTTATTCATGATCTTGTCCAAGTTGCAAGAGGAATGCATTGCAAAAGAGTCCACCTCTGATAAGGGCGAACCCCACTGTGCTCCTGCCCTGCCACCCACCCTCTCTCACAACCACTGTCTTGAGAGAACTGGTCTGTGGCTGGAGTGCATCCTTCCATAGCTTTCTCTCACTTCTGCAGACTCAGACACAACACACAAAGGTCAACATAAGTGATGGATTGGTTGGTTTGTTGATTTTTTTTTTTTTTCTTAAAATAGAAGCAAAATAAGCCCGTTTCTCTGCCATCGGCCTTTTCCCACTTAACTATATCTCTCTTGCAACCATAAATATTCATCTATCTTTAATTTTTTTCTAAATATTTTATGCCAACACACACGCACCCCCTCACACCTACACATTTTTCTTTTTTACAAAAGTAACTACACTGTGGTATTTTAAAACAATTCAACAAAATCAAGTGGCAGTTTCTGCAGCAGCAAATGAGTGGGTGGTTCCTTTGCTTCTGGGGCAGCTGGCAGAGTGATGATGGTGGCCAGGAGGGGGCAGGAGCCCCTGACTTGAGTCCCTGCACTGCCCCTGACCAGCTAGCTCCCCCCAGGACCTCCGAGCTCTGGGTTCATATGACTTGTGGACTGTGCTTGGTTGGTTCCTACAGCAAATACTCATGGGGACCAGGGTCACTATTCTAAGCACTGGATATATACAGATGGCAGCAAGAGAACCAGGCAAAGTCACTGCCCTCACGGAGCTTAGATCATAGCGGGATGGAGAGAGATCAAAACCAAAACCCAAAACAAACAAATAAAAGGTAATTCCAGAGAGTGATGAGTAATGTTAAGAAAATGGAAGTGACTTGGCTTCTGAGCTCAGGTGGTTGAGGAAACCATCTCTGCGCAGAGGAGAATGGAGTTAAGACCTGAGGGATGAGGAGAAGTCAACCTTTCAAAGTCAACCGCAGAGGCAAATACCTTGAGGTGGGACCAGCAGAAAGGAGGGTCCAGGCTGGGCATGGTGGCTCATACCTGTAACCCCAGTACTTCAGGAGGCCGAGGAGGGCGAATCGCTTGAGCTCAGGAGTTCAAGATTAGCCTAGGCAACATGGGGAAACTCATCTCTACAAAAAAAAGAAAAAACATAAAAGTTAGCCAGGTGTGGTGGCACGTGCCTGTAGTCCCAGCTGCTCAGGAGGCTGAGGCAGGAGAATCGCTTGAGCCTGGGAGAGGGAGGGGGAGTGAGCAGAGATGGTGCCACTGCACTCCAGCCTTGGTGACAGAGTGGTACCTCATCTCAAAAAAAAAAGGAAAGGTGCGTCTAGTTCCACGATTCTTGGCGCAAGGTCTGGACTCCCCGGGTGTCACTGGCGCCGACGCCCTCAGACTTCTGAGGTCAGCAAAGGAGAGAGAAGGAGCCTCCTGTGGGCTCCTGGGTGCCAGACAAGCCAGTTCCAGCCCCTTCTCACAGCCTTTCCCAGCCAGAGCCGCACCCCCTCCTCCCTGCCCCAGGCTCATACACCCACCTGTCCCTCCACTCCCTGCATCCCAGGTTTTCCACCTGTGTCTTCTGGGACTTTGGAATCGGAGTGTCACCCTCCTGACCCCTGCCAACCAGCTTTGCCTAAGTTCCTTGACAGGGCAGCAGGAGATTCTTACCCCCAACTCAAGGTCACTCAACTTGTTAGGGATCTCTTTCTCTCTTAGGAAAAGTCACCTGCCTACCACCTTCATTCCAAGGTTTATCAAACAGGTATGAGGCCTGTGAGTCTGGACTGTAAATCTCACGAAGGCAGGGACCAAGTGAGCCCTCGGTGATCTCCAGATACCTCCCTTGCCACAGACTGGTACCTGCTACATAATCATCCCAACAGCCAACTCACAGATGGCTGTTTGCAGCACTGAACTGTCAGGCACTGTACTAGAACCTTTACTTGGATTAAGTCTTCTAATCCTCCCCACAAGCCAATGAGGAAGATGCGATTATCATTTCTGTTACAGGTGGGGAAACTGAGTCCCAGAGAGGCCAAGTAAGTTGTGTGCTCAGTGGCAGAGCTGGGACTTGAACCCAGCTGCCTGGCTGCCACACTGTGTCCCCTGGGCCCCCTGGTTAAGCAGGGTTGTCTTTATGAGTAGATACTTACAAGGGAGTCTGTCTGGGAGTCACTGACTCAGAGCAATTGACAGCCCAGACATAGCCCTGCCCTCCCCCAGCTCCCCAGCTCCCCTGAGCAGAGCATTTAGGGAGACCTAAGCCAAGCCAGGGATAGCAATAAATGGTTCCTAAAAAAGAAGGTGCTGTTAGGAACCGCTAGCATTTATTGGGTTCTTTCCGCATGCCAACAGCTGAGCTAAACACTTGGCTTGCATATTCTCACGGAATCCCTCACAAAAACCCTTGCAGGGAAGAACTCCTATTTT
Organism: Sapajus apella; assembly: GCF_009761245.1. Taxonomy (NCBI): domain Eukaryota; kingdom Metazoa; phylum Chordata; class Mammalia; order Primates; family Cebidae; genus Sapajus; species Sapajus apella. The sequence continues at coordinate 1,176,793 of NW_022437084.1, read as the reverse complement.
TCACCTTGTACAGTGGAGAAACTGAAGCTCACACTGGCTGGGAGTGGGGGTCATTTGGCTAGGAAGTGGTGGGACAGACATTTGATCTTCCAGCCCGAGCTCCTCAGGGATTTATTATCTGGTCTCTGAGGACCATCCATGCCCCTTCCACAAACACTTCCCAGTTCTGAGGTTGGCTCGACCCTATGGGGGACACAGCTAGGATTCAGGCTCTTACAAAACTCCTCATCACTGTCTCAGCTAAGTCAAACAGCGCCCAGGAGTGGGGACTCTGCCTTGAACAGTCAGAAAGGACCTCCTGGGGCAAGGGACATTTGCACTGGGGTCTTGAAGAATGAGTAGGAGTTCAAGAGTTGAAGAGTGTTGCAGGCATCCATTTATATTCATTTATTTAACAAATATTTCCCAAGGCCTCTGGTGGGCCAGGGCCTGTGCTGGGAGATACTGGGGACACACCAGGCTTTACCCCCAAGAAACTTCTAGTCTGATAGGGATGCCAGACACAGGCAGTCACCAGAGTGCAATGGACAATCCCCAGAGACCAGATAGTAAAGTCCTGAGGCGCCTGGAGTCCTGCCTTCCCTGCAGAGTCCACTCCCCACCCGAGTCACCAGATAATAAAGCCCTGGCCAGGCCCTGTGACTCATGCCTGTAATCCCAACATTTCGGGAGGCTGAGGTGGGAGAATGGCTTGAACCCAGGAGTTCTAGACCAGCCTGGGCAACATAGCAAGACCTCATCTCTTAAAAAAAAAACTAGCCAGGTGTGGTGGTGTGCACCTGTAGTCCCAGCTACTTGGGAGGTTGAGGTGGGAGGACTGCTTGTGCCCAGAAGGTTGAGGCTGCAGTGAGCCATGATCATGTCAATGCATGCCAGCCCGGGCAACAGAGCAAGACTCTGCCTCAAAATAAAAATACAAATAAAAAATAAAGCCCCAAGAAGCCTGGAATGGTATGTAGGCTCAATTCATGGGGACAGTGCCTGCTTCAATCAGCGCCTGAGTTCAGTAGCCCTGGAGCCCCAAAACCTTAGGGCAGGCACCTTGGACAGCTCCCTCTTTTCCCTTTCTTGGTTCCTGTAGGACGGAAAGTAGGGTGTGATTTTGCCCCCTATGGGGCATCTGGCAATGTCTGGAGGGATTTTTGGTGAGCTAGGGGGAGCAATTAGCATCAAGTGAATTCAGACCAGAGACAAGATGCTGTCGACATCCTAGGTTGCACAGTCTGGCCCCAAATGTCAGCAGCGCTGAGGTTTAGGAACCCTGGCCCAGGCGGTGTCTCAGCAGGAGCATGGCAAATCCTGTGTGTGTCTGGGGGATAGGCAGGGTATGTGTGTGTCTGTCTTCACCAGCCTGGGAAGGATCTTGGTGCGTACGTGTGACTCTTTGGCAGCACTACCCGTGACTGCCTTTCAGTCCAGGTTTTTGTTGCTGACTTTCCAATTCCCTGCATCTGCATGTGTGTGTGTGCGTCCAGCCGTGTGTGATCTGATCACAGGTGACAACATGACCTGATTCTCGGCCCAGAGTGGCCCCTTTGTGCTTGAGGGGATGTGACAGTGTCACTGTCTTGTTACACGGGTTGTAGCTTTATATGCGTCTGACCCAGGGCCTTGCAAGGTGGAAAGTTGGGAAAATTGTGGTGCCCGGGCCAGTAGTGTCTCTGTAACCAGTTACGTTAGTAAGCGTGTGTGTGTGTATTTGTGTGTGGTGTAGGAATGTAATTGTGTGTGGACTTTGCAGCCATGCATGGGGCTGTTGATGTCGGTAGAGCCATGTGGGAAATATTGTATATGGTGAGGTGACTCAGGGTGCAGCTGTTGCTTGGCCTGGGACCAACCCTTTTGTCTGTCTGAATGTGACATTGGGCTGAATGTGACAATATGAGCACTCCTGGGGCAGAGCCTCCTTTCCAGCTGACCTGCTGCTGGGTGTCTGTGCGGAGCTGGGCGTGTCAGCGTCACTATGTGTTCGCACCTGTCCCTCTGAGCGGGGCCATAGCCATGCGTGTGACTGAGAGGGCGGGACTGTCTCCTGTGTTTGTATGCATGTGACTGTGTGTGTGTGTCTGTTTGTCTGGGTGTAGCTGGAGCTGTTTGTGTCTGTATGACTGTGTGTGTACCTCTCTGTCTGAGTAAGGGCATAGTAAGTGTGGGGACTGTTTCTAGGCCTGGAGGGGTCGCTGCCTTGTCCAAGCTGGGCTGTGTGTGTGTGTGTGTGTGTGTGTGTGCGCGCGCGTGCACACACACACACACACACACACACACATCCATCATCCACTCCCAAGCTGTCTCCTGTTGTTCCCAGGGCTGTATGTAGCAGTGCCCACTGTGTTTATCTCTGGGAGGATGGGCCCCCTCCCTCCATCCTCCTCAAATCCCAGCAGTGACTCTGGCATGAGGGAGCCCACGGTGAGGGGCTGCAGGGCCCAGCCCCAAGCCCCAGAACCTGGCCAACCCACTGCACCTGGCTCCGTCCTGGCCCCATCCTGTGGGGCTGCTGATGGAGAAGGCCCCTGGGAGTCATTGGGGCAGCACGGGCCATTAATTCATTAGATTAATTAGCTTCTTGCCCTGGCTGGGGGCAGGGCAGCTCCGAATAGGCCCCTCCCGCTCCAGGAGTCCAAGGTCATCCAGCCAGCCTTCCTCCCTCTCCGCCTGGTGCCGGCTCCACCGCCTCCGCATGCCCACCCCCCACTCCCTGGCCCTGGTCCAGCCCACTGGCCACAGTCTACAGAGAGATGACTTCGTGGGGGTGATGGGGCCTGCCTGCCTGCTGAAGTGTGCAAGCGGGCGTGGGCGCACACCTGCAAGCGTGCCCTGGCGAGCTTGGGCACACAGTGTGCCTGTGCCTGCGTAGATGTGTGTGTCTGTGAAGGTTCTTGTGTGTGTGTAAGGATGTGTGTCTGAGTATGTACAAGGCTCTCGTGTGTGTATAAGGATGTGTGTCTGAATATGTACACGTGTGCATCTCTGTGTGCACATGTTCATATCTATGTCTGCAGGTCTGTGTACACATATGTGTTGAGTGTCTACATGCATCTGGTTTTATGTGTATGTCTTTCAGTGCATTTCTGAGTTGATGTATGTGTGCATCTGTGTACTTGTGGGCCTGTGTGTATATATTTGTGTGTATTCACGTATATATGTGTGTTTCTGTGTGTATGCATATATACTATGCTCTCATCTGTGCATAGGTACATGTATGTCTGTACACTGTACCTAAGAATATTCGTGTGCCCATGTACGTGTATTTGTGTGTATGTATGTGTGTATACATGTATCTGTGCATATGTATTCTGTGTACGCAAGTATCTGTGTATTGATTTATCTGTGTACGTGTCTGTGCATGTGGACCGTGTGTGCATATCTCTGCATATGTATATGTATCTATGTAATTGGGTTTTTTTTGAGATGAGTTTCGCTCTTCTTGCCCAGGCTGGACTGCCATGGCATGGTCTTGGCTCACTGCAACCTCCACCTCCCTGGTTGGAGTGATTCTCCTACCTCAGCCTCCTGAGTAGCTGGGATTACAGGCACCCACCACCAAGCCCGGCTAATTTTTTGTATTTTTAGTAAAGACAGGGTGTCACCATGTTGGCCAGGCTGGTCTTGAACTCCTGACCTCAGGTGATCCACCTGCCTTGGCCTCCTAAAGTGCTGGGATTACAGGTGTGAGCAACCTCACCCGGCCGTATCTGTGTAATTGCTAATCTGCTCATATTGGTATGTGTGTCGCTGTGCTCTGTATCTGTGAATTTATGTGTTCTATGTACAGAGGTGTCTGTGTATGTGTCTGTGTGAATGTCTTATGTGTACATGTGTCTGTGTACACGTGTCTGCATGTATATGTTTGCCTATGTGTCTCTGTATATATGTGTCTGTGTACACATGCATCTATGTTTGTGTGCTGTGATTGTCGCTGCATCTCTGGAGGTGTGTAGGTTTGTGTCCATGGGAGCCTATCCATCTGAGTCATGTGGGCTCATGGGAAGATACTCTCTCTGGTTCTCTGTCCCCCTCTCTCTGGGTCTCTGTCTCTCTCTTTGTGTATGTGTGTCTCTGTCCCCTCTGCCTGGGTCTCTGTCCCCTTTTCTCTGGGTCTCTGGCCCCCTCTCTCTTGAAGTCTGTGTCCCCCTCTGTCTCTGCGTCTCTGTCGCTCTCTCTGGGTCTCTGACTCTCTCTTTGCCTGTATCTGCTCTCATTGTGTCTGCTGCGTGTGTATCTCTGGAAACATCAGTGCATGTGTGTGGCAGTGGTGTAAGCGGTGTCTGTGCCTGCAAGGATGTGTGTGTGCATATGGGCAGGTGCCACCATGACCGGGCTCTGCCTGAGCTGCCACCGCTGAGCCACTCCACCTTCCACAGGGCTGCTCTCCCAGAGCCTGGAGTTCAACTCTCCTGCCGACAACTACACAGTGTGTGAAGGCGACAACGCTACCCTCAGGTACCTCCCTCGGTGGGTGGGGACTCAGATCTGGAGCCATGCGGTCCTGCCCCTTTACCTTCAAAGCTTCACCTTCCTGGGTGAGGATCCTGGTTACAGGGACAGCCTGGGATGGGAAGACTTGGGCTCCACATTCCCCTCAGGAGCAATACACTCTGAGCTAGCGCCCCCTCGGCTTCAGTGTCCCCATCTGTCAAAGGGACAGAGAGATGTTTACCACTGCATTATTATGAGGATTCAAGAATTTACACACACACCATGCTTAGAGAGCAGGATGACTCTTCAAACGTGGCAGCCGGGACACCACTTCCCAGGTCTCCCCCTCTCTGGGTCTCTGTCTCTCTCTTTCTGGGTCTCCATCCCCCTTTGTCTCTGAGTCTCTGTCTCTCTCTCTGGGTCTCAGTCTGTGTGTGTGTGTGTGTGTGTGTGTCTGCCCCCTCTCTCTCTGGGTCTCTGTCCCCCTCTCTCTCTCTGGGTCTCTGTCCCCCTCTGTCTCTG
>NW_022437084.1:1147252-1171842 GCF_009761245.1 Sapajus apella | reverse complement strand
GTCTCTGTCCCTCTCTCTGTGGGCCTCTGTTCCCCTCTCTCTGGGGCACTGTCCCTTTCTCTGGGTGTCTGTTTTTCTCTCTCTGGGTCTCTGTCTCCGTATGTGTGTGTATGTGTATGTATCTCTGTCCCCTTCTCTCTGGGTCTCTGTAGCTTTCTCTCTGGGTCTCTCTCTCTCTCTCTCTCTCAGGGTCTCCATCCCCCTTTGTCTCTGGGTCTCTGTCCTCTCTCTGGGGCTCTATCCCTCTCTGTCTCTGGGTCTCTGTCCCCCCTCTCTCTCTGGGTCTCTGTCCCTCTCTCTGTGGCTCTCTGACCCCTCTCTCTGGGTCTCTGTCTCCTTCCTTCTGCCTCTTTATTCATCTCTCCCAGATCATCTGTTCTCCCCTTTCTGTGTCTCTGACGCACACAGTCATTCAATAACCACAAGCTATCCTTCTGTTCTGCACTTGGGCTCACAGTTTCCTCCCTGAGGCTCAGCTTACCCTGGCTGTGTGGTGGGCACAGCAGCATCCATCGCACAGGGCTGTGGTGGGACCTGGAGATGTGGTGGCCTCCTTCTCCCTCCCACCCCTTCGGCTGGGGAAGGCTCAGGCTGGGTGAGTGGAGAAGAACCTTCCCACGCTCTTGCCCCCTGCAGCTGCTTCATTGATGAGCATGTGACCCGCGTGGCCTGGCTGAACCGCTCCAACATCCTGTACGCCGGCAACGACCGCTGGACCAGCGACCCTCGGGTGCGGCTGCTCATCAACACCCCCGAGGAGTTCTCCATCCTCATCACCGAGGTGGGACTCGGCGACGAGGGCCTCTACACCTGCTCCTTCCAGACCCGCCACCAGCCGTACACCACTCAGGTCTACCTCATCGTCCACGGTGAGCCCTCGGCTGGTGCTCAGCTGGGTGGAGGGGTGGAGGGCCTGGGGGAGACGAGGCGTGGGGACAGATACTCACCAAGTGTTCTCCAACCCGGGGGTACGTGGCGAGGAAGACAGATGCAGCCTTGCCCTTGGGGATTTCAGCACAGCAGAAGGAGGCTGGTCACACAGACAGCGACACACCTGCTTGATCACTTCTAGGGCAGGAGAGCTACAGGGATGACGGGGCGCTTGGGGGAAGAACACATTCATTAGTTCTGCCCCACTCCTGGAGTGCCTACTCTGTGCAAGCATTGATCTGGGCACCAGGGCTACAGAGCAAGGCAGGCTGTCCCTGCGCCTTGGGAGCTGATTTTCCAAGGAGAGGCTGGTGGCCAGGGTCGGGGAGGGGGCTTCCCAGATGTGACATCTGAGCTGATGCCTTTGGCTGGGCACAGGGCTAAGACCAGAAAAGCAACAGTGTGTGCAGGGGCCAGGCGAGAAAATGAGCCAAGGGTGTGAAGGGAAGTCCCACGAGGCTGGAAGTGCCAGATCCAGAGCAGGAGAGATGGGGCTGGAAAGTTCCAGAGCAAGGCAGTAGGCAGAGGGACAGGTGCAGAGAGCGGTCAGGACCCGGCTCCTGAGGCATCTGAAATGGTGGAGGACAGGGAGCACCTAGAGAGACAGGACCTGGAGACAGGGAGAACCCAGGGGGATCCTGGCAGGCTCCAACTCTGGAGCCAGACTGCCTGGGTTCCAAACTCAGCACCCTGTCCACCAGCCCAGGGACCCTGAGCAGGAGGAGAGGCCCTGGACTCCTCCTTTGCAAAATGGGGATGGCGCTGTCTTATGTCAAGTCCCACACGTCGTCAATTAGAAGAGCCATTTTTATTTTATGCCCTGCTAGAAAAGAAAAGAAAAAAAAAAGCACTACTAATGATATCCTGGCATCTTATCTCGAAGGGCCATCCTGCTTGGAGAAATGTTCAAATGGGGGGGAAGGGCGGGGAAGCACAGACATGTCTTCGAATTGATGAAATACAGTAATGTCCACCCCAGAGGCTGGTAGTGAGTGTCCAGTCAGTGGATTTTGGCAAAGCACTTAGAATAGAATCTGTCACACAGAAAGTTCCATGTGGGTACTTGTTAAATAAATTAATTTAAAATAATAATAAATACAAACAGAGACAGAGAAAGGAATTCAGACCCCGAGATGGAGAAACCAGGTTAGGATGAAGGTGGAGAGAGAACAGAGACAAGACCAGTAATTAGACAAGAAGCGGCCAGCCCCAGACAGAGGTTTCAGAGAAAATAGCAGAGGCTCCTGGGTCTGAGGGAGGAGGGGCTGGTGGTCTGGACTCCTGGGTCTGAGGGAGGAGGGGCTGGGGGTCTGGACTCCTGGGTCTGAGGGAGGAGGGGCTGGGGGTCTGGACTCCTGGGTCTGAGGGAGAAGGAGCTCCAAGTCTGGACTCCTGGGCCTCAGAGAAGAGGGGCTAAGGTCTTGAACCCCTGGGTCTGAGGGAGGAGAAGCTAGGGGCCTGGACTCCTGGGTCTGAGGGAGGAGGGGCTGGTGGCCTGGACTCCTGGGGCTGAAGGAGAAAGGGCTGGGGGCATGGATTCCTAGGTGTCCACGTTCAGCCTCTCCCCCTGCCCGCAGTCCCAGCCCGCATTGTGAACATCTCGTCGCCTGTGACGGTGAATGAGGGGGGCAATGTGAACCTGCTTTGCCTGGCTGTGGGGCGGCCAGAGCCCACGGTCACCTGGAGACAGCTCCGAGGTGAGGACCCCATCCCAGGCCGAAATCCCATCCCCTACTGCGCAGTCTGGGCCCCTCCATTCCTCATATCCCTAGCTAGTTTCCCAAGCCCGCTTATCCCTGGCCCCTTGGCTTCCCCTCCCACCCTGCTTCCAGTTATCTCATCCACAGACCCCAGACCCAAGAGGCTTCACCACTGGCCTGCCACCTGCCATCCCAGGCCTGGGCCACTGCTTCTGCCTCACTTGCCAAACCCCAGTGTCCCCCATGTCTCCCCACTCAGGCTAAAGTCCCCTGCCCCTAGATGCCCTAAGCCAGGCTGCACTAGCAGTCCTGCATACATCTCTGCCTCTCTTCTGCTGGATACTCTAGCCCAGTGGGCCTCACAGTATGGACCCCAGATTTGAAGCATCAGCATCCCTTGGGAACTTGCCAGGAATGCACTTTCCCAGGCTCCAGCCAAGACCCGCTGAATCCAAAGCTCCCTCCCCCTCAACAAGCCCCAAGAACCAGTGTTCAGGGCTACCCACAGACAGCACCAGAGTGCCCACACATGACAGTCCAGGTCCTAGACATCAGCCACCAGCCCTTTTATGTGGATCTCCACCAGCAGATACCAGACCCCTGGATCCTCATTCTCGGGGTCTTCGAAGACCCATGGTGCCGATCACTAGATTCCATTCCCTGAATCCCTGGATCCTGCCCCACTGGGTCATTTGAGTCCCATGATCCTGGTCTTGAGATCTGGGATCTCTGGGTGCTCTAAGTCCCAGAGGGTCTTCTGAGACTGCTGCTCTGTTATATTTGGATTGCTGATCCCAATCACCAGATCCTGATTCCCTAGACCTCATGAACCGGATCCCAGAAGGACCCTGCTCCACTGGATCTGTATTTACTAGATCCTTCGGAGACCTAAGATCCTGGGATCATCGTCCCCGTTGGGGTCCTCCCCATGGATCCCCATGATCTGAGTCAGATTCCTGGAGGGATATCCTGAACCCTCAGATTTTCTGACCCACCCCCTGGGTTCCAGATACTGAATCCCAGACCCTCATTCCTTCTCCCACCCCGACCTGGAGAGATCCCGAACCCCCGGCCCCGCAGCCCCTCCCCCACCCCACCCCCATGACCCGGGCACTCCAGGCCTTGCCGTGCCTGCCCCGCTGATGTGTGTCCGTGTTGTGCCCGTGTTGTCCCGTGTTAAGTGTTTGTGTCCGGCCCTGCCCCCTCCTCCTCCTTCCACCCACAGACGGCTTCACCTCGGAGGGAGAGATCCTGGAGATCTCTGACATCCAGCGGGGCCAGGCCGGGGAGTATGAGTGTGTGACTCACAACGGGGTTAACTCGGCGCCCGACAGCCGCCGCGTGCTGGTCACAGTCAACTGTGAGCTCCCCCTCCCCCCCAGTACTGGGCACGAAAGGGTGGCGGAACCCCGAGTCCCTGGGGAGGAGGGGTCTGAGGGAGGAGGAAGCCCCGGGCAAGACCTCCCGGCCTGAGGGAGGCGGGGCTGGGGGCGGGACTCCTTCCGTCCCCACGCGGCTAAGAGAATTCGCTGACCCTGGCCCCTCGCCAGATCCTCCGACCATCACGGACGTGACCAGCGCCCGCACAGCTCTGGGGCGGGCCGCCCTCCTGCGCTGCGAAGCCATGGCTGTGCCCCCCGCGGATTTCCAGTGGTACAAGGACGACAGACTGTGAGGACGGCACTGAGCGGGGCCGTGGGAGAGGCAGGGGGAGGTCCTTAGTCCCTTGGGTTGTGGGGCAGAGGGTGGAGGAGGGGGGCGGGGGAGGGCAGCAGAGCTCCGGGTTCCGGGAACTGGTGCTTCTAGGTGATGGGATCTGAACAGCCCCAGGGAGACAAGCTTGGGTCCCAGGGTGATGAATGCTGGAGCCCCATCTCCCCGGACTTTTCAGGGAGCTGGTCAGGGGTCGGGGGTCAATGCTGAGGATCTGTCGGGCAAGGTTTAGGGGAGCAGCAGAGTTCGGGAGTCCCCAGCAGCTGGGGGTGCACCCTGGGAGGCGCCAGGGTGCCTGGAGAGAGGCAGCGGTGGGCGTGACCCGGGGTCCATGAGGCGCTAGAACCCGAGGCGAGAGTTCACTGGGGTAGGGGGCAGAATGCCGGCTCTCCGGGAAACCGGGAAACGATCCTGAGAGGCGGGGGGCGGGCCTGGCTGGGCGCTGCAGCCCGGCCCCTGACCCGGATCCCCGACAGGCTGAGCAGCGGCACGGCCGAGGGCCTGAAGGTGCAGACGGAGCGCACCCGCTCGATGCTGCTTTTCGCCAACGTGAGCGCCCGGCATTACGGCAACTACACGTGTCGCGCCGCCAACCGGTTGGGAGCGTCCAGCGCCTCCATGCGGCTGTTGCGTGCGTCTGGGGGCGGGGCGGGGCGGGGCCGGGCAGGTGGGCAGGGCCGGGCAGGTGGGCGGGACTAGGAAGGTGGAGACCCTGGGACCGCCCCGCAGGCTGACCCTGAGCTTAGGAGACCGACTCTGAGACTGAAAAGCACTGCCAGTAAGAAACCGATCCACGCAATCAGTATTCCTTGAGCGCCAGCTAAGGGTTGGGCGTGGGGGACACAGCTTTGCACAAAAGAAACAAGGTTTGTGCATTCGCAGAGCTTATGGTTAGTAGGAGTAGAAAAGCAATAAACAAACAAGTGGACATGTAGATAAATAAGCAAACACATATATAAACAAAAAATAGTTTTGGAGGCCAGGCGTGGTGGCTCACACCTGTAATCCTAGCACTTTGGGAGGCCAAGAAGGGAGGATCACTTGAGCCCAGGAGTTTGAAACCTGCCTTGGCAACATAGTGAGACCCCATCTCTACAAAAAAAAAAAAAAAATTAAAAATCAACCTAACTAGGTGTTGCACGCCTATAGTCCCAGCTCCTCAGGAGGCTGAGGTGGGAGGATTGCTTGAGCCTGGGAGGTCCAGGCTGCAGTGAGGTATTATGATTGTACTACTGCACTCTAGCCTGGGGGACAGAGCAAGACCTTGTCTCAATAAAATAGAGGAATGGGGTGGTGGCAAGATGCAGGCAGGGAGACGAGGGAGGAGGCTGCCGTAGTCATCAGGTAAGGGATGGCAGTGGGTGGCACCAAGTCTCTGTATTGAGAGAGTTTTGGAGGTGATGCCCCTAGGACCAGTCATTGGACTGGATGTGGAGGGCTGATGGAAGAGGAAAGTCAAGTCAAAGGTGGTCCTGAGATTTTGGCCTAAGGAGCTGGGTGGATGGGGCTGTACACTGAAGTATTGATACCAAGAAGTGATTAGGAGGGAGGCTGGAAGCCAGTGTGTGGGGAGGAAAGTGTGGGAGGCAGCAGTTTGGGGTATGCTAAGTATAAGATGACTGGCAGAAATGCCAGATAGACAGACTCTGCAAGATAGAAAGGCAGACACTGAGAGTCCCAGGCTAAGACAGTGAAAAAGTACAGATCTGAGAGCATCTTCTATAAACATCCTGGGCACAGTGGCTCACACCTGTAATCCCAAAGGAGGCCAAGGCAGGCTGATCGCTTGAGGTTGGGAGTTTGAGATCAGCCTGGCCAATATGGCAAAACTCCATCTTTACTTAAAAAACACAAAAATTAGTCAAGTGTGATAGTGGGCATCTTTAGTCCTAGCTATTCAGCATGCTGAGGCAGAAGGATTGCTTGAATCCAGGAGGCAGAGGTTGCAGTGAGCCAAGATAATGCCACCGCACTCCAGCCTAGGTGACAGAGCAAGACTGTCTCAAAAAATAAAAATAATTTAAAAATAATAATAAAAGCCAGGCTCAGTGGCTCACACCTGTAATCCCAGCACTTTGGGAGACTGAGGCAGGCGGATGACGAGGTCAGGAGATTGAGACCATCGTGGCCTACGTGGTGAAACCACATCTCTACTAAAATACAAAAACACAGCCAGCTCTGGTGGTGTGCACCTGTAATCCCAGCTACTTAGGAGGCTGAGGCAAGGAAATTGCTTGAACCAGGGAGGCGGAGCTTGCAGTGAGCCAAGATCACACTCCACTGCACTCCAACCTGGCAACAGAGCAAGACTCCATCTCAAAAAAATAATAAAATTAATAAATAAAATAAAGAGTCAGAAAAGCAGGCACACCTAGTGAGAGACCCAGAAAGGCCCCTAAAGAGGTGGGTTCAGAAGAGACATGCCCCCTGGAGAAACACACAAGGGGTCCCCCACTCTCAGGCCTCCCTCCATGACCCCCTCTCTTCCCATAGGCCCAGGATCCCTGGAGAACTCAGCCCCGAGGCCCCCAGGGCCCCTGGCCCTCCTCTCCGCCCTGGGCTGGCTGTGGTGGAGAATGTAGGCGCAACCCAGTGGAGCTCGCCTCCCCCTGCAGGGGGCCTCAGGCCAAGAGTGAGAGAAAAGGGGGAGCAGGAGCCATGGGTCTCGTGGGGGCAGGAGAGCTCTCGGCCACTGAGGAAGAAGAGGAGAGGAAGAGGAGGAGGCAGAGGAAGAAAGATCTTTAGAGAACCCATCACTGTGAGGGATAACGCAAAATTATGCATCTTTCTACAGCCATTCTCGCCACCCGTTCACGTTTCCGATTGTGACCCACTCCCGCCACCCCATACCCCTCTCTCTTAGCTCAGGCTGTCAACTGGCTCGTGTGGGTGTGACTGTGTGAGTGTGAGCCTGCATGTGTGTGTAGGTGTCTGTGTCTCTGTGTGTGTGGGTGGGTGGACTGGGAGAGGGGACTCAGCCGTCCTCCCATCCCCGATGCCCCCATGTCCACTGTCCCCAGCCCTACTGCCTCCCACCTCTGGCTGGAGGTAGATGTGGGGCTCTGCAGTGGAGGCTGTGAAGAGAGGCTCACCAGGCTCCTGCTTCCCCAATATATGCACGCACACTGACCCTCCCCCTGTTCAAAGGGCATCTCCTGGCAGGTTGGGAGTGGGGAGAGGTGTCGCATTCACCTGTCAAGCTGTCATTCAGCCTTTGTGAGTAAGTGGGGGACCTCCATCTGGGCTCTGGGCTTCCCTGCTGTCAACCACCAGCTTCCTGTAGCCAGAGGCCCCATTGCTGGCTCAGTAGCCTGAGACCTTCCCACTTTCCTGTCCCTCCCCACCCTGGATTTTCTGGCCCCCTCCTGGGCCAATCGGTGCTTCCATCCAACTGTCAGACTGGTGGCAGGAGTCGCCTATCTGTTTCAGTGCTTTGCCCTACCCCTGCCACCACTCCCCTTGGCCTTGACTTCCCCACCTGCGGCACCAGCCAGCTGCCCTTGGGGCCTTTGCAACCAGCCCACAAGTGTGGGCTTGCTCATCTATCGCTCCCTGGCCTCTCCACCAACTGTACCTCCCAAAGGCTACCTGACCGCACACACGCGCACACACACACACACACACACACACACACCAGCGACTGTGACCAGCAATAGCCCCCTGGCTCCAGCTGTCCTGTAGCTGGTGACTAGCTGTAGTTCCTCCTGGGTAGGCATCTGTTGTCAGGAAGCGACGCTGAGAGGCTGCAGCCTCAGCTCTGACTGTAGGAATACTCCACCCTGGTACACCACACCACACCAAGTGGGGGACAGAGACGCATCACACAGACATCCTGAGCACAGACACAGATGCCATGTCAACAGCTCCGACTCCCAGGAGACCCTCTATATAAACACCCACCCCAAACCACACCACCCAGAGTCTGGTGGAGAAGAGGAGAGGGCAAGGCGCGGTGACTGTACCTCAGACAGGGGCACGGGCCCCATCCCACATTGTCTTCCATTCCCAGGGTCCAGGGGATGGGGTGGGACTGGGGAGGGAGGCCAGGGAGGGGGTGGGGGGCCCTGGGGGCCGTGTGTTCCAATTCATGGGGAGTGTTGAGACCACCACACCAATAAACGCCTTTTTCCAAAGTCTGCCTGCAGGTGTCAATATCATTAAGGATTTGTGTTAACGAAGGACAAAAGGTAGCAGTCAATTGGTGCCTCTCCAGCATCCTTCCTACCACCTACTTTCTCATCGGTAGGTTTGGAATTGACTCATTACAGAGATGCCCTGTGATTGGCCTAAGCCGCTCAGTACATCCCATTTCCCACCGTGATTGGCTCAGAGATGGGCACATGACCCAGTAAGGCTAATGAGAAAGTGAATGCATTCCTGAGAAGAGATGCTTTTCTGCTGGATACTGTGGCTCTATGATGTGAGGTCTATATCTGTAGGGTTGCTTTTCTCCATCACATGGAGACATCTTGGGTCTGTGGGGATAGCAGTGGTAGAGAAGGCAGCATATGGAGCCTGGGAATAATAGCAATGCTAAGAAGTGCAGAGTGGAAACCTTAGAGAAACTGAGTCCATGATGGTATCATTTGAGCAGCTGGATCAAAACTTAACTGATGCCCACATCTTCATTTATGTAAGCAATAAAGTCCCCTGTATATTTAAACCAATTTGCATTGGGTTTTCTATCTCTAGTAACAAAAAGGAAAATGAAAACGAAATAGATACAGAAGAGATGTAGAGGGCCCATAACTCCAGCCCTCACCTTTCCAAAAGGACCCAGGGGTTCTATTTCCCAATGGCCTTTTCTACCCCAATCATTGAACAGAAGTTCTTCCACATGCTTTCCTTCCCTGAGACAGATGTTGGGTGCCCACATTAGAGTTGTTTGGTTCCTTGTTCTTTGCTGGCAAATCCACCTGTTATGATACAGGCTAGATATTTGGTTTCCCAGCCTCCTTTGCAGCTATGTGGTCAATATGGGTCAAAGAGACATAAAGGGAAGTTTGCTTATAGGTTTCCAGGAAAGCCCTCCTCCCACTCCATGAGAGGGAAGAAGGCAGTGATAGGGGAAGGTGGGGGGGTGGGTAAGATATATAGGAAGGAAGTTCTGCCTCCTTCAGTTTATCTTTGGATACAACTGTATGAAGATGTGATGACTGGAGCTGCAGCAACCATCTTGCTACATGAGGCAACATGCTTGGAGAAAATGTGCCAACCCACTGAGGGTGGCAGAGCAGATGGATGCAAAGGGCCCATGTCTTTAAAGGCATCACTGAGTTGCTGAGCCAGCCTGAAACCACCCACCTCCATATTCCTTGCCAGCATTTTGTTCCTGCGGCCAAAAGAATCCTCACCAACGCACTCTCTAAATTCTCAATTAGAAACTCAGCTGAAAAAGCATAACTTATGCTGAAGACAGCAGCAGCAAGCCCAACTCTTCACTGGCATCAAAACATTTGATCAGTCAACAAATATTTATTGATTGCCTGCTATGTGCCAGGCTCTGGGTTAAGTGCAGAGATAATGATGTGGTCTCTGCTTTCGTGAAGCCCTTAGTTTACAGAGAGCGTCTGAGGCCACACAAGTAATTACATATTTATGTATCAGGAACGGCAAATTCAAGGATTCTGTGACTTAACCCAAGACTAAGGGAGGGGTAAGGGAATCGTCATCTGAGATGGCAATTGTTACCCTTAGACTTGAGAAATGAATAACATACGGGAAAAAGAAGTGTTCTAAGCAGAGCAAATTCTAGGGGCAAAATCAACTGCGGCTGAGAGACAGCCTGTGATACTAGAGTCAGGGGGCAGAGAACATCTTGGGAAGGGAGGTCAGGGAGGCCGACAAAAGCCAGACCACAAGGCTTTGAAGGTCACGATGAGGACTTTGGGTAGTATCTGAAGGGAAATGCACAGGCCACAGAAGGATTAAAGAGAAGAGGGACGTGATCTGATCTGTTTTTAAGATGAAGATGCTGGAAGCTGGATGGGGTGTAGCCTACAGGTGGCAAAGTGAATGTAGGGGGATCTTTTCAGAGAACAAGGCCAAGCTCCCTCTCTAGTTCAGAGCAACACAGCAAGCCCTGCCTGTCTGCTGCAGGGCCTTGGAGGTTGTGCAAACCACACTGTTAGATCAGCAGGACTTTCCCAGCCAAGCAGTCACATCTCCTTACTTGCACAAATACAGGAAGACTCCTCTTCTGCAGCATGAGAGGGAGACAGAAAGTCCCACTTTCAGGGTCCAATCATCAGTCACAGCAGGCCCTGCCTGCTGCTGAAGTGACATAGGAAGTTCTGACCCAAAATGCCCTGTGCAGGGCAGGCCACTGGCTCTGTTCACACCTGCGTGGCTGCCCGAACAGTCTTCGGGCCTCCACCTACAGAGGCAACTGGACTGGGGTCTATGGCCTGGAAGAGAGAGGTGGGGTGGGGGGTAACTCAGTAGGTGTCCTGGATGTGACATGATTCACCCACCTAACTTTTTCCAGCTCTTGCTTGAACTTTTTAGAAATTATCTGAGCACCCTCCATTTGCAGAAGGAAAAAAAAATATTTGGCTATCTTTGGTGGAGCTAAGCCAGGCAACAACTCAGCTTTTTTTTTTTTTTTTGAGACAGGGTCTCACTCTGTCATCCAGGCTGGAGTGCAGTGGTACTGTTATAGCTCACTGCAGCCTTCACCTCTCAAGCCCGAGCAATCCTCCCACCTGAGTCTCCCTAGTAGCTGGGACGACAGGCAGGTGCCACCATGCCCAGCTACTTTTAAAATTTTTCATAGAGATGGGGTCTCCCTATGTTGCCCAGGCTGGTCTCGAACTCCTAGGCTCAAGTGATTCTCCCACCTCAACCTCCTGAAGTGCTGGGATTACAGGCGTGAGCTACCACGCCCAGTCACAACAACCCCACTTTTATGGGGAAACAAGAAAACTGTACCCCACTTCATAGAGAAAAAACGGCCTTGCCCAATTTTTATGGAAAAGAAAAAAGGAGGGGCCGGGAATGCTGGCTCAGGCCTGCAATCCCAGCACTTTGGGAGGCCGAGGTGGGCAGATCACTTGGGGTCAGGAGTCCAGGACCAGGCTACCTACCATGGTGAAACCCCATCTCTTCTAAAAGTACAAAAATTAGTTGCATGTGGTGCTACATGCCTGTAATCCCAACTATTCAGGTGGCTGAGGCAGGAAAATTGCTTGAACCCAGGAGGCAGGGGCTGCAGTGAGTGGGGATGGTACCACTGTACTCCAGCCTGGGCAACAGAGCCTGACTCGCTCTCAAAAAAAAAAAAAAAAAAAAAAAAGTAAAAAGAAAAAAAAACTCTAGGCAAGGCGGCTCACGCCTGTAATCCCAGCACTTTTGGAGGCCAAGACCAGCAGATCACAAGGTCAGGAGATCGAGACCATCCCTGGCCAACATGGTTAAACCCCATCTCTACTAAAAAGTACCAAAAAATGAGCTGGGCATGGTGACGTGCGCCTGTAACCCCAGCTACTCGTGAGGCTGAGGCAGGAGAATCACTTGAACCCGGTAGGCAGAGGTTGCAGTGAGCCGAGATCGTGCCATTGTACTCTAGTCTGGGTGACAGAGTGAGACTCCATCTCAAAAAGAAAAAAAAAGGATATCCTACCTCATCCTCCTTTGGAAGAGAAACTGGAATTCCCTTATTTTAATATACATCAAAGTTGGGCACGAAGCTCTGTCCAACTATGATGCATTTTTAAAAATGAAGTTATACAGACTGTAAACTAACAAGTAAAACTGGAGTTAGATAATCGAGACCCTCTCATCTCCCTGATTATAATACAAGAAGTTCTGCCCTGATTCCAGAAGGAAATGGGGACACCCACACTCACTTGGTGGGCCCTAATTGGGCTGTGGTCCTCCAGTGGGACTTTGAAGTCCAGAGGCCATGAAATCTCCACTGGGGTCACACTGTGCGTCTTCTTTTCTGAGGGGGTGACCACGGGGACCAAGGTAGAGGGGTGCTTCTTTTTCTCAGGAGTCTTTCCTGATTGAGAGGAGGAGGAAAAGCAGGAACACGTGATTGGCTGCCCCAACATGCCAACCCAGCCAATAGCAAGGGAAGCTGATCTGAGAGGCGGAGCCTTATGCTAGTTGGCTGATTTGGGGGTAGGAAGGCAGGATGGATGATCTATGACGGCGCTAATTGGCTCAGCCAGGTCATCTATGGGCCTCATTCTAGGGTCCCACCCGGTTGACTGTGATTGCCCCTTCCCTGGTCCCCTAGCTCACCCCGAAAGCGGCACAGGCAGCAGATGCAAAGGAGGAGGAGTATGGCCAGCAGCACCAGGCCCAGTAGGGAGCCCAGAACGATGCCAGCAATGGCCCCGTGGCTCAACGTGGGTCCTGGAAGAGACAAAGAGAAGGGAGAGAAGGAGAGCAGGAACCAAGGTTGGACCCAAGTTTCCTAAGCCCCCTAACTTTGTGCGGGGACCCAGGAGTCCAGCCCCCCCGCCCCTCCCCTCCCAGAACCCAGGAATGTGGGACCCCAGCACTCTCATTTAACAGTTACTGAGTGACCATGGTGTGCCTGGCTCTCAGCCAGGTAATGAGGATTCATTAGTGGGCCAAAGGGGAAAGATACCTACATTTGTGGGCTTAATTCTAGGAGAAGTCAGAAATAAATGAGTAACACATAACATAATCACAGACTGTGCCAAGAAAGAAAAAGTGATGTGACAGAGATAATGGGGATCGGGCATGGTGGCTCACACCTGTGACTGCCAACACTGTGGGAGGTCAAGGTGGGCGGATCACTTGAGCCCAGGAGTTGGAGACCAGCCTGGGCAACATAGCAAGACCCTGTTTCTGCAAAAATAGAAAAATTAGTCAGGTGAGGTGGCCGGGCCTGTAGCCCTAGCTACTCAGGAGACTGAGGTAAGAGGATCACCTGAGTTTGGGGAGGTTGAGGCTGCAGTGAGCCCAGATCACGCCACTGCACTCCAGCCTGGGCCACAAAGCGAGGCCTGTCTCAAAGAAAGAAAACAAACAAAAAAAAAAAAAAAAAAAAAGAAATAGTGGGAAGGGATGTGACATTTAGTAAGAGTGATGAGCTAAGGTCCCTGAGAAAGTAACATTTGAAAGAGACTTGAAGAATAAAGACCGGGGCAGTCATACTAAACCTGGGGAAAGGGCGTAAAATGCAAAGGCCCAGAACTAGGAAAGAGCTTTCTCTGTTCAATGAAGGCCAATGTGGGTGGATAATATGGAAGGAGGGGGCTGGAGGTGGAGGGTGAAGTAGAAAAGGTTTCCAGGAACCAGATCCTGAGAGGGTCCTGCAGAAATTAATGGAAGGCTTTTATGTAGGGCAGCCGCATGATCTGATTTTCATAACTTTGGCTTCTACATGGAGAATGGATTATAGGCGAGCAAGAGGGAATATAAAGAGGCCAGATAAACAGCTGTTACAGTCCAAGCAAGTGAGGATGCTGTCTTTGACCAGAGGCTTGGAGTGAAGATGAAAAATATTTTGGAAGGAAAATGGACTGAACTTGCTGCCAATTAGGATGTTAGGGGTGATTTGGCCTGTGAGTAGTGACATTTATGAGGATGGGGGAAGACCAGAGGGTTGGGAGATGCAGTTTTGAGGGAAAACATCAAAAGGTCTGTTTTGGACACATGACATTTGAGATGATAATTGGACATCCAAAGTGAAGATCTTGGCTGGGCATGGTGGTTCATGCCTCTAATCCCAGCACTTTGGGAGGCCGAGGCGGGTGGATCACTTGAGGTCAGGAGCTCAAGACCAGTCTGGCCAACATGGCAAAACCCTGTCTCTACGAAAAATACAAAAAAAATTAGCCGGCATGGTAGCTCACATCTATAATCCCAGCTACTTGGGAGGCTAAGGCAGGAGAATTGCTTGAACCTAGGAGGCAGAGGTTGCTGTGAGCTGAGACCACGCCATTGCACTCCAGCCTGGGTGACAGCCAGACTCTGTCCCAGGAAACAAACAAACAAAAAAAACTGTGAAGATCTTAAGCAGGGAGCATCCTTTTCAAGAGAGAAGTCAGGGCTAAGGATAAGACATGTGGGAGTCATCTGAGTATTGAAGGCCATGAGAGTGAGCACAATCACTTTGGGAGTGAGGATTAAATCCTGAGACACTCCAATGGAGGAGTGTTATCAGCTGAATTGTGCCCACCCTAAAAGAAAAACATATGTTGAAGTCCTAACCTCTGTTCCTGTGAATGTGACTTTATTTTGGAATAAGGTCTCTGAAGATGTAACCAAGTCAATTTGAAGTCATGAGGGTGGATCCTAATCCAATATAACTGGTGTCTTTAGAAGAAGAGGAGAGGACAGAGGCTGGGTGTGGTGGCTCATGCCTGTAATCCCGACACTTTGGGAGGCTGAGGTGGGTGGGTCACCTGAGGTCAGGAGTTTGAGAACAGCCTGGCCAATATGGTGAAACCCCATCTCTACCAATAATACAAAAATTAGCTGGGCGTGGTGGCACATGTCTGTAATCCCAGCTTCTAGGGAGGCTGAGGCAGAAGAATCGCTTGAACCCAGGAGTCGGAGGCTGCAGTAAGCTGAGATCGTGCCATTGCACTCCAGCCTCGGCAACGAGAGTAAAACTCCATCTCAAAAAAAAGAAAAAAAAAAAACAGGATAGAGACACACACAGGGAAAAGAAAGCTGTGAGAACCTGGAGGCAGAGGTCGAAGTGATGCAGCTGTAAGCCAAGGAATGTCAAGGACAGAACAGCTGCCACCAGGAGCTAAAAGGAGACACAGGAGGATTCTACACAGCATCTCAGAGGGAGCAGGACCCTGTCAACACTTTGATTTTAGACTTCTGACCTCCACACCTGGGAGAGAAGAAATTCCTGTTGTCTCAAGCCATGCAGTTGATGGTACTTTGTTAGGGCAGGCCCCAGGACACTACAACAGGGAGAGAGGGAGGATCTGGCACAACAGACTGAGAATGGCTAATTGGACTACCAGGAAGCCCGGGAGAAAGTGCTGACAGCCCCAACTCACTCACCGGCCTGGTAGACCCGGCTTTGCGATGGAGTCCCTGGCTGGTCCCCCAGCATGGGCAGAATCCGAAAAGTCCAGGTCCCTGGGTTCCGAGATGGAAGGGGCACCACGGCTGACCGCTCCTGAGGCCCCAGGATAAGCAGGGAGACCCAGTCCTTGTAGGTTGAAGTCCTGCCCAGATTAGGCCCATCTGGCCATGCCTGGATCTCAAAACTGCTGATCAGGGCCCCTCGCTCCACATCCCAAGTCAGCACAGCTGCATCTCGGGCTCTTTGAAGCCTCCACGAGGATATGGAGGGTCCTAGAGAGATGTGGGGGAGGCTGGATTTGTGGGTCTGGGAGGGGAGAGGGAAGGGAGGTAGGGAGCTGTGGTCCTGGGTCTGGAGGAGGAGGGGCTGGGGGCCTGGACTCCTGAGTCTGAGGGAGGAGGGGCTGGGGGCCTGGACTCCTGGGTCTGAGGGAGGAGGGGCTGGGGGCCTGGACCCCTGAGTCTGAGGGAGAAGAGGCTGGGGCCTGGACTCCAGGGTCTGAGGGAGGAGGGACTGCAGGCCTGGATCCGAGGTCTGAGGGAGGAAAGGTCTGGGGCCTGAACTTCTGGGTCTGAGGGCCAGAGGGGCCTGGACTTCTGGGTTCTTGGAAATAACGTGGCTCACCAATGAGGGTGATCTGGTCACCGCCAGCACCCAGTGCCCCACTGCACAGCACGGAGTAATTTCCCAGGTCCCAATCCAGGCTGAAGTTGCCGATGAGCAGCTTCCGCCCATTTTGACTGAGCCGCAGGCGACTCCCGCCTCCTGGAGCCAGGGGCCGCCCTTCTCGGGCCCAGGATGCCCTTGAGGGTGGGGGACAACCAGAGGCCTCCAGTGCCACCTCTGCCTCCCCTGACCGTGTCTCTGCCACCAGCGGATGCAGCAGCACCTCTCGGGGGGCCTCTGCAGGTGGGAGGAGCCGAGTCAAGAAAGTCAAGACTTTATCTTGGATTCAAAGAACAGGTCCTATGCCCTATTTTAAATCAGATGGTGGTAAGCCCTGGGCCACCTGAGAAAGAACTGCCAATTCATTCACTCATTAGCTTATTTATTCATTACCTAATTTCCTCATCAAACACTGATTGAACACATACCATAGGGGCAGGCCCTGTACTGGGAAACTAATATTCTTCTCAGCTATTGATTCTTCTTTATTATTTTATAGTAATAATAATTATAAGACCTGGTCTTGCCACACTGCCCAGGCTAGTCTTGAAATCCGAGGCTCAAGCAATCCCCCCCGCCCCTGACTACCAAAGTGCTTCGATTATTGCCCCCGGCCTCGTTACTCTCTAAAACATCACTGTTTTCGCTGGGGTCTCATGCCTGTAATCCCAAAACTTCATGTGGCCAAGGCGGGCGGATCATCTGAGGTCAGGAGTTTGAAACCAGCCTCGACCAACATGGTGAAACCCCGTCTCTACTAAAAATACAAAAAAAAAAAAAAAAACAAAAAAAAACTTAGCTGGGCGTCATGACATCTGTTTGTAATCCCAGCTACCAGGGAGGCTGAAGCAGCAGAATCACTTGAACCTGGGAGGTGGAGGTTGCAGTGAGCCGAGATTGAGCAACTGCACTCCAGCCTGGGCGTCAGAGCAAGACTCCCTCTCAAAACAAATAAAAACAAGCAAACAAACAAAATAAACAAAACCATCACTGCTTTCTCTCTCTGAACACGTGGGAAAGTGATGACCTTCTACACCCATCCCTGCACCCCTCCACCACGAGGTGTAGAAAAAACTTTGTCCCTTTTCCAGTTTGAAGAAAGTTTAGTCCTGCCTCTTCCTTGTACTAAGGAGGTACCCCATACCCCTTCAGAATTTCCAAAGGACCAAAGAAAAAGTCTCTCTCCTCCTCGAGAAACAAACAGCACAAAAAAAGCCCCGCGCCCTCTCACCCGGGATGACGGTGCAGGTACGCGTGGCCACCAGGTGGCGAGCAAGGCAGGTGATGGGGACGCCGTTGAGCCGGGGGTGGGCGGGGACTGCCGCCAGCAGCACGGAGGACGCCGGCCCGGCGCGGATGCCTTCAGGAAGACCCTGGAACTGCAAAGAGGCGGCAGGGACCCCGCCGGGCCACGAGCAGCGGAAGCGGAGGCTGCGGTCCCCGGGACCCCCTTCGACGGAGCACTGTGGGGCCCCGGGGGGCAGGTCTGCGAAGGGAAGGGAGAGAACGAAGATGGAGTCCCTCGCCCATCTCTTTTCCAGCCCCGCCTCTCCGCGCGGTGACCCCACCCTTCTTCGCTAGCCTCGCCCCAAAGGTTCTCACACCTCCCACCTGTGATCCCGTTCCCTTTCCCCGTTAACTTCTCCGCTAAGTAGGTAACCCGAAGCCCCGCTGACTGCTCAGCTTTCTTAAGAAAACGGCATCTTCATAAAATGATTTTTTTCTTCCTAAACGTAACTCAGCCTTTTTCTTTTCAGCTCCACTCCTTCCGCCAGGTTTCTTCGCCGCCTCCTGGACTGCTCTCCGAGAAGCCTCCTCTTTTCCTAGATATCTCGCCCTTCCTTGTGGACCCCGCCCCCTTTCTAAGATAATTCTGCCCGCTTTCCAAATGACCTCGCCCTTCTCCCTTGTGACTCCGCCCCTCTCCCCAGGTACCTTCTCCTTTTGCTGATCCCACTTACTGGCCCAGAAAACTTAGTTCTTTCCCTTTCTAACTCCCACTCTTTGCTATTTAACTCTGCTGTCGACTTTGTCGAGAGTGCTCCTTGCCTAGGGATGTCCGCCCTCTCAGTGCTGGGCCGGCCCCTCTGTCCTGGTCATACCTGCCACTCCATTTGGTTCCTTCCCTTGTCCTCTTTCTGGCCCCGCCCCTTACACTAGGTATCTCCGCCCCTTCTCGCTGGCCCCGCCTACTACAGTAACCTTCCTCCTTCTTGGTGACCCCGCCCCCACGCTGGCCCTGCCCCACCCGCCGGTATCCGGCTCCTCGCTGGCCCCGCCCCTTTCGTTTAGCCCCGCCCCTCCGCCCCCGCCCCACCCCCCAGGGATCCGCCCCCCACTCTCCGGCCCCTGGCTCCCACCTGCCACCGTGAGGTTGAGCAGCGAGCGGCGGCGGCTGCTGGTGCGCGGGTTCGCAGCCAGGCAGGCGTAGGTGCCTGCGTGGCCCGGCCCGACCGCGGGCAGCAGGAGGCGCGGCCCAGCGGGCACCGCGGCCTCGGCCGGGTCCGCCAGGCTCCACGCTATGTTGGCGGGCGGCCGCGAGGCGGCAGCGCAGTGCAAGGTCACGTTGCTGCCCGCAGTGACAAAGAGGGCAGGTGCGGCGTCGCGGTCCGAGGAGACCGTGATGATCGGCGGGTCCGGGCCGTCTGGAGGGAGGAGGGGTCGGGACCGCGAGGGTCGGGGTCACCTGGGACTCCGCTAGGACTCCGGGAGACTCGGCCCCCAGTACCCCCTGTCCCCAACCCGAGGCACCACCACTTACAGAAGACGCTGACGTCGGCGGCAGCCTCCCGGTGGCCGAAGGGGCTGCGGACGCGGCAAGTGTACCGGGCGTGGTCGCTGCGCACAGGGCGCGTGATGACCAGCTGGTCTCCCTCTGAGCGGATCCGGGGCGGCTCGGCTCCCTCCGGGTCCGCCGCCTCAAGGGCTCGTCCATCCTGGCTCCAGCTCAGCTCCCCACGACCCGGCCCCCACCCCAGGCAGCGCAGCCGGAGCTCGGCCGCCCCCTCTTCTGTTTCTGGGGCCTTGGGCTGAACCGATAGCTGGGGTAGGGGTTCTGCGAGAGGGAGAACGGGCTCAGGACCCTGTCCGGGAGCCCATCTTTGGTCCCCTCCTCTCTTACACCTAAGACTTCTGGCCCCAGCAGCTGCTCCCTCTAATCACCTGGAGTCCCAAGCCCCATCCGTCTCCTCTCACAAACGCATGAGTCTGAGCCCCCAGCCCTCTCCTCTCCAGGACCAGGAGTTTGCCAGAGGGGGTCCCCAGCCTCCTCCTCCTCCCTCAGACCCAGGAGTCCATGCCCCCAGGAGTCTCGATCCCAGGTCCAACTTTGCACAAACACCCCTGCCTTGAACCCTAGCTCTTTTCCTCGCTTCCTCAAGACAGGAGTCCTCTTCTCCCATCCGGGGACCCCTTTCTCCAGGAAGGAAACGTCCTCAGAACAGCACCGTGACTTGCCCAAGGCCTAGCAGAGCAGAGCAGCCCCTGCCTCCTGCACTTTGGACCCCAGGGCCCACTTACCATACACACCCACAGTGAACTCCTGAGTCTGCCGGGAGACCCCTCCCCGGATAACCTCAGCCGTGTAGACCCCTGCATCATCCAGCTGGGCAGAGGAGAGCTCCAGAACCCCCCAGACCTGGTCAAATCGCAGGCGGTCTCGGTGAGCAGGGTCCAGGCTGATCAGAGGTGCCCCTGGACCCAGGCCACCAGCTGCCAGCACCTTAGAGCCCCGGTGCCAGACCACCAGAGGAGCAGGGGGCCCAGGGCTGGGGACTGAGACCAGGGGAAGCCGGATGGTGGTCCCCACCAGCACAGCGAGTGGGCCCCCCACCTGCTGGGGGATGCTTGCAGCTGAGTGGGTCTCTGCAGAAAAATTGGATTCAGGGCTCTGGGCAGAGAGTTTAAGATCCATGTCATCAGGGAAGAATTTTGAATCTGGGGCCTCAACAGATACTTTGGTATTGGGGACTTGAATAGAAATGTTTGAAGGTGGGGTCTTAACAGAGAAGGGAGGCTTGGGGTCTTTGGCAGGAACCTGAGGATCCGAAATACCAGGAAATACTTCAGAACCAGGGGTTTCAGAGAAGGGGGAATCCAGGCTCAAATCTTGGCCGTCAGCAGAAACATTTGACCAGAAGGATCCAGACATGTTGTTGGAACTCAAGGCCTCAGGAAACCAGCTGGAATCAGAGATTCCGGCAGAGCCTTTTGAATCCAAGGACTGATCTGGAAATTTCCAGCTGGGAGGTTTGATGGAGGGAACTTCTGCACCCAGCCCCTGAGAAGAGCTCTTTGAGTCCGAAGAGAAGGAAGAGAAGTTGGTTTGCTGAAGTCCAGAAGAGGATCCGAGGGTGAGGACCCCTATCAAGGAGGCTGCAGAGAAGAGGGGAAGGCATTGGGGGAGGCTGCTCAGGGAGACTGACTGGGAGGGGACTGAGCAGGAAACTTACCCAGAAGGAAGAGTGGCAGAGCCTGTGGGGTGTCCATGGTGCTGGCCTTACTGAAAGGACACTGGAGTGAGACCCAAGACTGCACCTCTCCCTCCCGGGTGAGACGAGTCCAACAGGACTGGTAGCTTAGCTTCCTGGGAGGGGAAGGGAGCCAGACCCAGAGGGAGGTGCCAGGATCCCCAACCCCGATGTGGTGGCTGAGGTGCCCACCCCACCCCACTCTTCATTAGCTGGTCAGCCTGATCCCTGCACTCCCCACCCCTAAGTGGAAAATGAAGTAAAGATTCTCAGCTAAAAATGTGGTAGCAAATTTGTGGGACAAAGCCAGGAAGACTTCCTGGAGGAGGGTGAGGCGACCTTTCTCAGAGCCCCACCTCTGAGGGCCACAGCCAGAGAGCAGGCTTCCTCATCCCCAGCCTCCTGGCCCCTTCCACTCTGTCTTGCCTTCAGCCTCAGATACCCACATCTAATCCTGCTCCTCCTCTGCTCCAAACCCTCCCATGGCTCTCTGTTGCCCTCAGAACCAAGTATCCAGGTTCTACCTCCTGCCAGGGCCTCTATCCTGAGACCAGAGCTGCATTTCTGCGTCCCCGAGGCCCTCACATGGCCTGTGTCCTGCTAAACTCAGAATCTTTCCTCTAACCCAAACTTCCTCCTACCTCCAGAATGGCTTCACCATCTTCAAAAATGCTGGGAAACATTCCCATCTCCTCCCTCCCCCTCCCCACTGTCAATCTGAGTCCCACCCCTCCTACGTCCTAAACCTCTCTGTCCTTTCTCCTCCTCTCAGTTCTCACTGCCCAGGCCCTGTCCTCTCTCCCTACCCCGTTGCCCTCCTCTGCCCAGTCTCTTCCAGTCCCTGCCAGGGTCCTTCACCCGGAGCTGAACCTGTCCTCCCCTGCTCACAGCTCTCCCCTGGCTCCTCAGCACCCTCTGGAGACATCCAAGCTCCAAAGCAAACCCACCCAGTCACCCACCCCAGCACTTAAACATCCTGACGTTCTTATCCTGCCTCCCATCTCACCTCCCGGTCCTCTACCTGGAATGCTCTCTCCCACTCTCCACCTCCCTCCAGCCTGGCTAAACCACAACTTGTCCTTCAGGTCTCACCTTATTAAGAACCATGGTAATTACCACTTCGTTTGAGCCAGGAATTACGCTACATGTTTCGTATGCATCATCGGGCTCAACCCTTCTAAATACCCTATGAGCTGAGTGTCATTATCCTCACTTTACGTGCCAAGTGACTTAGGCTCAGAGAGGTCAAGGGACCTGCAGGGGGTTTCACAGCCAGAGGGAGAAGCTGGACTTGGGACAAGGATATTCAGACCACTGACTCCTGATAGCTTTTCCTGCCATCCCATGCTGAGCTTAGGGTCTCTGCTCAGCTCCCAGTCCTCTGAACTGGGGTAATAATACCAGTAATAACATATATATTTCTTGAGATGTAGTCTTGCTCTGTTGCCCAGGCTGGAGTGCAGTGGCACAATTTCAGCTCACTGCAGCCTTCATCTCCTGAATTCAAGTGATTCTCCTGCCTCAGTCTCTGGAACAGCTGGGATAACAGGCATGCACCAACACACCCGGATAATTTTGGTATTTTTAGTAGAGATGGGGTTTCACCATGTTGGCCAGGCTGATCTTAAATTCCTGACCTCAGGTGATCTGCTCCCCTAAGCCTCCCAAAGTGCTGGGATTACGGGTATGAGCTGGGATTATGGTTCTGGGTGTGCTGGGATTACGGGTATGAGCTGGGATTATGGTTCTGGGTGTGCTGGGATTACAGGTATGAGCCACCATGCCAGACCTAATACTGGTAATAATATATGTTTATCACTTTTTGGATAGCAGGTGTGATTCTGGGTGTGCTACATAAATTAACCTTTCAAAACTCCATGGAGTAGATTATGTAGCTTAAAGAGGGCTGCAAATTTGAGCCTCCTCCCATTGAGATGCGGGGTCTATGTCCCCAGTCCTTGGATCTGAGTAGGCTCTGTGACTGCTAGAACAAGAGCCTAGCATGGAAGGGACCCGGTGCCAGGATCAGCATCTAGGCCGTCACATGCTGCTTTCTGTATCATAGGACATTCCCTCATGGAACCCAGCGCCCACACTGTGAGGAAACTCAAGCAGGACCGTGGAGGGGAATCATGGCCCCCTGGTCAGCAGCCCCAGCCAGCTTGCTGGCCATGTGGGTGAGCCCTATTGGAGTCAATCCCCTGACCCCATTTGAGCCACCCGAACTGATCCTGCATGGAGAGACAAGCTGTCCCTGCTGAGCCCTACCCAGATTCCAGACTTAAGAGCACAATAAACAAGTGTTATATTAAGCCACCAAGTTTTGGGGTGGTTACGCCAGAACGGACAACCAGAATGTAGGTATCACTAATTCTATCTGACAGAGGAAGAAACTGAGGCTCAGGGAGTAGTTGCCCACCCAACCCTCCTAGAGCCAGGAATGGGTCAAGTGGGATTTGATCCAGGGCCCTGGGACCCAGAACCCATGCCCTTAACACCTACATGATGCCGTTACTATTTTGATCTGCAGATACGGCAAAGGAAGCTTGAAGACAGGAAGGAATCACCCAAGACCTAGCTGGCAAAGCTGAGAGTGAGGACATGAAATCAATATATCTGACTCTGTCAGAAGGCCAGAGGAATGGAACACGATTTTTAAAATAAAAAATTAGGCCAGGCGCAGTGCCTCACGCCTGTAATCCCAGCACTTTGGGAGGCTGAGGTGGGTAGATCACTTGAGGTTAGGAGTTCAAGACAAGCCTGGGCAACACAGTGAAACCCCATCTCTACTAAAAATACAAAAATTAGCCGGGCACAGTGGTGTGTGCATTGGCAACACGGCAAGACTCTGTCTCAAAAAGTAATAATTAAAAAAAAAATTAATCTGGCCGGGCGTGGTGGCTCACGCCTGTAATCCCAGCACTTTGGGAGGCTAAGGTGGGTGGATCACCTGAGGTTAGGAGTTTGAGACCAGCCTGACCAATATGGTGAAACCCCATCTTGGAAAAAAAAAAAAAAAAAAATTAATCTGGCTCTAGACCCGGGCTGTTCATTGCCACACCAGGTTTTGATTGTCTGTGGCTCGTCTGTGTCTCAGACCAGAACCAAAGCTTCTGGCCTCATTCTCTCTTGTGTCCCTGCTGAGACTGGGGATACAAGAGAGAATGAGTGTCCTGCAAACATTGTGAATAAAAGCCCTTCTTCTCACTCACCTCAGATATTTGTGTTCCAACACTCAACTTGGATGTCATCTCCCTGGGAAATCTCTGCTCCCACAAGCCAGGCCAGGTCTCCCAGCTGGGTTCCCAAGGGCCCAGTGTGCCTCCACGCCTAGCATACTTCACCCGAATTACAGCTGCCTTTGTCTTCATTGTCCCCCGCATCAACTCCTCACGGGCAGGGATTGGATCCACAGGGCCTGGCACACAGAAGACTCAAGTAAATGTTGAATGAACCAAATAATGTGTCTCTAGGAAATGAGTAAACAGAGACAGATGTGGACAGTCAGTTTTATTGCCATCTCTGGGAAGGGCTCAAATCCGCCCGATCTCCCTCAGCTTGGCCACCAGGTCCTCAGTGGTCTCCACTTTGACGCCGGCTGTGCGCTGTGGCGGGTCCTCCACGCTTATCACAGAGAGTTTGGAGGTCAGGTCCACGCCCAGGTCCCCAGGCTTGATCACCTCGATCTTCTTCTTCTTGGCTTTCTGCACATGGGAAGCCACTGTTCACAGGGATTCGGAAGCCCTGCCACCCTCCTGCCACTTCCTTCCCATGGGTGCCATGCCTGCAGACCAGTCCCATGGGCTGAACCCTCTGGACACACCCACTGGCCAGGACACACGAAACTTCTCACAGGGCCACACCTGGTGTGGATAACTCATGCTGGCTGGGAGGCCCAACTACTGCAGCAGTCTTCCTTTAGGTAACCAACTCAGGAAGCCCTTCACTGGCTGCAGCAGACTGGCAAACCCATCCTTTTGGTAGTAATGACTCAGTGGACTTTTGGTTGAAATGACATGCTGAAGGCTCCCAATAGGCTGAGATGATGCAGTGAACCCTCCCTATAGGCTGAGATGATGCAGT
>NW_022437084.1:1111689-1147242 GCF_009761245.1 Sapajus apella | reverse complement strand
GCTGAGATGATGCAGTGAACTCTCCCTATAGGCTGAGATGATGCAGTGAACCCTCCCTATAGGCTGAGATGATGTAGTGAACACTCTGTAATGGCTGCAATGACTCATTGCACTCTTCCCATTGGCTGAGAGGATCCAAGGAACCCTCCCTGTTGGCTGAGATGACCCGCTAAATTCTTAATATTGGTCAAGATGATCCAGTGAACCCAGCCTACTGGCCATGATTAGTGATCTCTCCTTGTTAGCCAAGAGACCCCATGCATCCTTACTAATTAGCCAAGATGATAACTTCACATCAGCAAAGATTACCAAGGGGTCCCTCCCTGATGAACCAAGATGACCCAGTGAATCCTCTTTATTTGCCAAGATGACCCAATGAACTTGTTCCACTGGCGGGAATGACAAAGGGAACACTTTCTGCTGCCCAGTGAAGCCTTTCTACTGGCCTAGATACCAGCAAGCCCTCCCTGTTAGCCAAAGCAGCACCCATTAACTCTCAGTATTGGCAGAGATGACCCAACAAACCCTCTCTATCAGCCAAATGACCAGGTGACGGCTTCCTTTGCACAAAACCTCCCGTGGATCCTTCCCTCCTCGCATCCAACCACCAGGGGGCACTGAACTTGCAACGTGCTTGCCACCCCCAGGCCCTCAGTGCCCACCAGCCAGGGGCTCACCATGATGTTGGGCAGCGTGGCATAGCGGGGCTCGTTGAGCCTCAGGTCGGCCGTCACCACGGCCGGCAGCTTCAGGCGCAGGGTCTCCAGGCCCCCGTCAATCTCCCGCTCTACTTTCAACTTGTCCCCCTCCAGCGTCACCTGGGAGGCGAATGTGCCCTGGGGAGGGACAGTGTCGGAGGAGAGTGGGTGAGGTTTTCAGGTTTGGCCCGAGCAGTATGCTTATGCCACTACTGAATACATGAACGGACAAGTGAATGAATGAGGAAGCGAACAATGCAGGGTCCCATGAGATTCGGAATCGATCTCGAACACCTGGGGGTGTCTTTCCTTTCCCTGGGACCCATGATGTACGTCCTGATGTCCTATGTCCTGATGTGCCAGTGAGGCCCCCCAGCCTTCCTAACAGTGGACATTTCTGAGTTCCGGGACCTATGCTAAGCAACTGACCTGTCAAATCATCAAATCCTCATAGGAACTCTATGAGGTAAATGTTATTATCCCTGCTTTACAGATGAAGAAAACTGAGGCAGCAAGATGCTGAGTTACGTACTCACTGCCACCCACAGCTGATAAATCCAAAAGCTGACAATCTGGCTCCCAACAGCGCCCCGTGAGGCCCCTCCACTGGGCTGACAACACAACTGTGTGTACCCACATTGATCCTTAAACCACCTTCTGGGACCCCATCCTCTGGCCAGGTCCCTTTGCCTCTCAGTCCTGAATCAACATTTCCTCCCCTGGTAACTGACATCAGCTACACTCCTCTTTGTCTAACGACCTGCTCTCCCTGTCCACTTATTAACTAGACACATCTTTCAGGTCCTAGTGTGAACATCACATTTCTTCATTCGGAGCCTCCCCGTAGTGCCCTTATGAGCCTGCCCCTAGAGACACACCATGAACATGACCAGTGAAGCACCAGCTTGGGTGGGCTCATATTCCGCCAAGGAGGACCACCAGTCACCAGGGAAATACATACACACAAATGAGATCAGTTCAGATCAGAAGGAAGAAGAAGAAAATAACGCACATGAGAGCAAGAAGGGGGCAATTTTGGAGACACTGGTCTGACAGTGATAAATGCTTTGAAGATAAAACAGGATAATGGTCTTCAATGTGTTGTCCCATCCAGTAGCTCCTGGCCGCATGTGGCTGCCCAGCACTTGAAATGGGGCCAGTGCAGCTGAGGAATGGACTTTTAAATTTTATTTACATTTAAATACTGATAATTAGACCAGGTACAGTGGCTCATGCCTGTAATCCCAGCACTTTGAGAGGCCAAGGCAGGCAGATCACTTGAGGTCAGGAGTTCAAGACCAGCCTGGCCAACATGGCGAACCCTGTCTCTACTAAAAATACAAAAATTGGCTGGGTGCAGCAGCTCACGTTTGTAATCCCAGCACTTTGGGAGGCTGAGGTGGGCAGATCATAAGGTCAGGAGTTCAAGACCAACCTGTCCAGCACAGTGAAGCCACATCTCTACTAAAAATACAAAAAAATTAGCTGGGTGTGGTGGTGAGCACCTGTAATCCCAGCTACTTGGGAGGCTGAGGCAGGAGAATAACTTGAACCCAGGAGGTGGAGGTTGCAGTAAGCTGAGATTGTGCCACTGCACTCCAGCCTGAGCGACAGAGCTAGACTCCATCTCAAAAAAAAAAAAAAAATTATCCAGGCATGGTGATGCACACTTGTAATCCAACCTACTCAGGAGGCTGAAGCAAGAAAATCACTTAACTCAGGAGGTGGAGGCTGCAGTGAGCCAAGATCATGCCACTGCACTAAAGCCTGGAGACAGAATAAGACTCCATCTCAAAAAAATAAAAATAAATAAATAAATAAATAAATGCTGATAATTCAAGATATATGATCATGACTGTGGTGATGATTTTATGGATGTAACACGTATCAAAACTTATCAAATTTTGGAGGGCTGAGATGAGTAGATTGCTTGAGCCCAGAGAATCAAAACCAGCCTGGGAAACATAGTAGACCCCATCTCTAAATAAAATTGCTTTGTTTTTAAGAAAAGCAAACTTAAAAAATTATAGAACATAGATATGTGCAGTTTATTATAGGTCAATGATAACTCAATAAAGCTGTTTTAAAACAAAAAACAAAAAACTGATACCCAACGCAGTTACTGGAAAACTTTTAAGTTTGTTTTGAACAATTTGGGTGTATGAATCTATTTCAACTGTCATCTTTAGGAACGTGTTTTCTCATGGAAATTTAGCACCTGGCCAGGCATATGGCTCATGGAATTACAGTCTCTGCACTTTGGGAGGCTGAGGCAGGCGGATCATGAGGTCAGGAGTTTGAGACCAGCCTGACCAACATGGTGAAACCCCATCTCTACTAAAAATACAAAAATTAGCTGGGCATGGTGGCACACACCTGTAAACCCAGCTACTCAGGAGGCTGAGGCAGGAGAATCGCTTGAGCCTGGGAGGCAAAGGTTATGGTGAGCCAAGATCGTGCCACTACACTCCAGCCTGGGTAACAGAGAAGACTCTGTTTCAAAAAAAAAAAAAAAAGAAAAAAGAAATTTAGCACACGAATTGCGATTTGCTGTAAATATAAAATATATGCCGAATTTTGAAGGCTTAATACAAAGAAAATCCAAAATACGTAAAATACAGGTGGTCCCTGACTTACGATGGTATGAATTAAAGACTTTTCAGTGTTCAAAGGGCATGGCAATGGTAAACATTCAGTAGAAACCATACTTCCAGTACCCATACAACCATTCCATTTTTGTCTTGAACTCCTGACCTCAGGTGATCCACCCACCTCGGCCTCCCAAAGTGCTAGGATTACAGGCGTGAGCCACCATGCCCGGCACAACCATTCCATTTTTTTTTTTTTTTTTGAGACGGAGTTTCACTCTTGTTACCCAGGCTGGAGTGCAATGGCGCGATCTCGGCTCACCGCAACCTCCACCTCCTGGGTTCAGGCAATTCTCCTGCCTCAGCCTCCTGAGTAGCTGGGATTACAGGCATGCGCCACCATGCCCAGCTAATTTTTTGTATTTTTAGTAGAGACGGGGTTTGACCATGTTGACCAGGATGGTCTCGATCTTTTGACCTCGTGATCCACCCACCTCGGCTTCCCAAAGTGCTGGGATTACAGGCGTGAGCCACCGCGCCCGGCCCAACCATTCCATTTTTTAGTTCCAGTACAGTATTTGATAAATTACATGGGATATTTAGCACTTTATTATAAAGTAGGCTTTATGTTAGATTATTTTACCCCACTGTAGGCTAACATAAGTGCTGTGACATGTAGACTAGGCTCAGCTATGACGTTTGGGAGATTAAGTATATTAAATGCATTCTTTGAGTTATAATACTTTCAATTTATGATGGGCTTGTCAGGACATAACCCCATTGCTGGTGGAACATAGGAATCTTAACATTTTTTATGTTGATTACATGTTAAAATGATAATATTTTAGATACAGTAGGGTGAAATAAAACATTATTAAAAATAATTTTGTCTGTTCCTTTTTACTTTTTTATGTGGCTGTGAAAATTTTTAAATTAGCCTATATGCCTTGCATTTTTTTTTTTTTTTTTTTTTTTGAGACAGTTTCCCTCTTTCACCCAGGATGGAGTCCACTGGCATGATCATGACTCACTGCAGTCTCGTCTCCTGGCCTCAAGTGATCTGCCTGCCTCGGCCTCCCAAAGTGCAGTGATTATAGGCATGAGTCATGGTGCCTGGCTCTAGCCTGCATTTCTATTGGACTGGCATAGATGGGATTGGGGAACCTGGAGTTGAGGGGGTGAGCATGAGTATTTCATGTAGGGTGGCAAGAAAGGCCCCTTTGAAGAAGTGATACCTCAGCAGAGACCTCAAGGAGAGGAACAAGAAAGCCACAAGGCAATCTGAGGGAACAGTGCTCCAGGAGGAAAGAAGAGCAAATGCAAAGGGCCTAAGGCAGAAATGAAATTGGAGGGATCAGGGCCTGGCCCTCAGCAAGTGCTCCCCACTCCGGCCTCACCTGTGGCCAGTCAAGAAATCCAGCTGTCATCTGCCCTGTCTGGTTACAGTCGTCATCGATGGCCTGAATGGGGAGAGACAGAAGACTGTATGACAATCGATGGAGCTCATGGACCATTCGGGTCTTTGTCTAGTTTTTCTTTCTTTTTTTTCTTTTTGAGACTTGTTCTATTGTCCAGTCTGGAGTGCAATGGTGCAATCTTGGCTTACTTCAATCTCTGCCTCCAGATTCAAGCAATTCTCCTGCCTCAGCTACCTGAATAGCTGGGATTACAGGCATACACTACCATGCCCAGCTAACTGTTGTATTTTCAGTAGAGACAGGGTTTTACCATGTTGGCCAGGCTAGTCTCAAACTCCTGACCTCGGATGATCCGCACCCCCTTGGCACCCCAAAGTGCTGGGATTACAGGCATGAGCCACCACACCCAGCGGGTTGGTAAACTTTTTCTATAGTGGAACAGATGTAGTAAATATTTTAGGCTTTGCAGGTCATACAGTCTGTCACAATGACTCAGCTCTGCTGCTGTGGCACACAGGCAGCCATAAATAATATGTAAATGAACACATGTGGTGATGTTCCAATAAAGCTTTATTTACAAATCAGTGGTAGCTATGTGCCATAGTTCACTGACTTATGTCTAGAACAATCCGCTCACTTGGGCCCAGAGATAAGCAGCCACTTGTCCAGGGGCATGTGGGGTCACCTGGCATCCCTGTCACCAAATCTCTGCCCTCTGTATAAAGCTTCTCAGGATTCCTGCACTATGTGGCCCCTGGGCAGTTGGATGAACAGGATCTGGGCCGGCGAGGACATCCTAGCCCTAATCCTAGTGATTGATTCAGGGAGGGGCACATTACTCAAGCTTCACCAAAGAAGAGTCAACCCTGGGAGCTTTGCTGGAGCACTTGGCAAAGAGGCTCCTTTCTTTCTGCTGGGGTCACTGAGCTGGTGGGATCTGAGCCTGGAGATGCAGACATTGAAGCCAAGGTAGAGGGGAGCCTAGAGCTCATGTGGGACTCTGGATCAAGCTGTGCCTGAAGCACCTGATTTACATGAGATAATAAATCCGCTCTCTGGCTTAAGCTAGTTTGAGTTTTGAATCTGCTTCCTAGAACAAACAGCATCCTGACCAGTTCATCTGGCATTTCCCCAGCTGGAGGCCCTGGCCCCAGGAACTGTCCCTGGCCCAGGACAAGTAGGACAAAGTGGGACAGAAGACCCACAGGAAATGCAGGGGGCTGCAAAGGCCACGTTGCCAACACCTGGGCCCCTGCAGCCCCACCCAGGCCCTGCCTGGGATTATAGGCACCTGCCACCACGCCTGGATAATTTTTCTATTTTTAGAAGAGACAGGGTTTTGCCATGTTGGCCACACTGATTTCAAACTCCTGACCTCAAGTGATCTGCCCACCTCAGCAGCCCAAAGTGCTGGGATTACAGGCATGAGCTATCGTGCCTGGCCCAGGAGGATCTAACACCTAGAGGGACTCTGTTCTTCCTGCTCAAACTCTCTATCAGGAGGGACAGCAAAGTCCAAGCTGCTCAGCCTGGAGTGGCTGAATGCCCTGGGCCTGGTCACCTGCTGTCCCACCCCACATCCCCGCCACCCTCCTCCTGAGCACGGATGAGCAGGGGCACAGGGAGGGGCTGACCCAGCTACCTGCTTGCCCAGCAGCACCAGGTCCACCTTCTCCTTCTCTGCCAGCTTGGCCAGGACCCGAGCCACCTGCAGGGGACCCAAGCGTTCTGCTTCTGCAGGGGGCACCTCCACATGGATACCTCGGTCTGCACCCATGGCCAGGGCGGTACGAATGGTCTCCTGCCAAGGACAGAGGAGCTTGACTTGGCTACTATCCCCAGAGGGACCCAGGAATCTGGACCCCATCCCCTCCTCCCTCAGACCCAGGAGTCTAGCTTCCAGCCCCTCCTCCCTCAGACCCACGAGTCCAGGCCCCCAGGCCCTCCTCCCTCAGACCCAGGAGACCAGCACCCTCCCCGACTCTGAGCACCTGGCACTGTGCAGGCCCACAGCTGACTGCGATGACCTCCTTCAACAGCTTCTTCTCCTTGAGCCGCACAGCCTCCTCCACTGCGATCTCGCAGAAGGGGTTCATGGAGTGCTTCACACCATCCGTGACCACACCCGTCCTGTCAGGCTTCACTCGAATCTGCTCAGCAGGAGGGGAGAAGGCGGGGTCAGGAGGAAATAGGCCAGAAGGTGGGGGCCTGAGTGCCAACCCTCTCCCAGGTTGGAGGGGGACAACAGTCTGGAAAGGGGCAGGGCCTTGTCCAGGGTCACAGCTTCAGGGACAAGCTGCGTTAGAGCTTGTAGGCAGGGGCAGGTCACCCTCTCTTCTTCTCTTATCCAGACATTCCTGGGTACCAGGGACATCTGACATGACCATCCCTAATCTGTCACTGCTCCTTATCAGGCCTGAAAGAGTGGTTCTCAAATTTACAGTATTTACAGTAACCCCCAGTGAGAGGTGTATTTTACCATATCCCCAAGTGTATATAAAGACATAACACACTGATACATAAATACAAATGAGAAGAAAAGGAAAAATCAGTTACGTAGACAGCAAAGCCTGGCACTCGGAGAAGCAGCCTGCCTGAAAAATCATAGCTACAGGCAACAGTAGAGAAGCCTGGAGAAAACTCAGGCTGCAGCTGCACAGATAAGCAGGCAGGATCCAGCACAGATCCTGCTTTTGTTCTTTGTGTGATTAATGGGCTCCCAGGAAAAGTTCCACCCCTTTTCAGGCATATATATGGTGGGCTCCATGGGAACTTGCAAAGGGACGGGGCGGGGCTTACCTAAAACAAACCCTTGGGCTTGCCTAGAGACACACCCACAACTACATAGATAAGGGAGAGTTACACAGATAGCTTTACAGATAAGATACTCAAACAGCTGCAGAGACGAGAGGAGTGTCTTACAAAAGTTTTGGATTCAACTGTAAAAACTTCTTTTGCTTATTAAACTTTCGCTCCAAACTCACGCTTTGGGTGGTTCATGCTCTTTAATTCTCTTGGTTGTGAGGCAATGAGCTCGGATAACACCTTAGACAACATGACCAGTGACCTTGACCTGTTTCACAAATGCCACTGCAGTATAAGGGTAGGTTCAAGCAATTCTCCTGCCTCAGACTCCCGAGTAGCTGGGATCACAGGTACACCACCATGCCTGGCTAATTTTTTTATTTTTAGTAGAGAGAGGGTTTCACCATGTTGGCCAGGCTGGTCTTGAACTCCTGACCTCAACTGATCCACTCACCTCGGCCTCCCAAAATGCAGGGATTACAGGTATGAGCCACTATGCCCAGCCGAGAATCACTAGATTTTGATATAATCCATGAGTTGGAGTTGGGCAGGACAAAGGACAGGCAGCAGAGAGAGGAGGGTGGTGCTGGAATAAGGCATGGAATGGGTGAGCCACAGCCTCCTCTGTCAAGACAGGAGGAGCATGTCACACCGGCAGAAACACAAGAGGTAAGGGAGGGTCCAAGGAGGGACATGGATGGCTGAAGCAGACTATGAATAGGAGGCCGAACCACAATCGGTCCCAAATGCCAGGCAGAGGGGCTGGGACTCTGTCCTGAGGGTGCTGGGGAGCCATAGGCAAGCTGGGATCAGGGGAGGGCAAGGTCAGCTCTAGGTGCAGAAAGACCCCTACGGCTGGGTAGAGGTGGGCTGAGAGGGAGAGACTTGGAGCCAGGGAGAACCTGCGAGACAATGAGACCAAGAGACTATAGGGCCGGAAGGGTGGGGGGTGGAGAACTGACAGCTTTGGGAGGAGAAGGGAAAGGGGATGGGATGGTGCCCAGTTCGAATCCGATGTTGAGGAAGCTGGCAGGGTCTGAATCATTTATTTGTTCTGAAAAGGACATCAACAGACACATCCAGCGAGTCACGGAGCCCTGGGGCACTGCGAGAGAGGAAGGCAGCAACCCGCTCTGGAAAGGACAGGAGCTGATTCAACGCTGCCTTCACGCTTCCCTGAGTACAGCAGAGACAGCCATGTGCCAGGCTCTGTGCTGAGTGACGCTGGGACCAGAGCTGAGTCAAACGTGGGCCTGCACGGTAGGGGAGACAGATCCAATCCCAGACATGCCAGGCGGGGAAGGCCAGGGCTGGGATAGAGAGAGGAGGCCCAGGGAGCTGTGGGAGTCCAAAGATGTGACAGTAATGAACAGTCAGAAGGGAGAGGAAACCAAGTGTCGGGTCCCAGGACCCCAAAAGGAATGTGTCTCAAAAGGGCTGAAGGCGACATCCCTGTCATGTGCTGCCAGAGGTGTATTAGGACGGGGGGCATTGAGTGGAGATGGGAGAGCAGTCTGGAGCTAGACTTACCCAGATTTTGATCCTAACTGCCACTTACTGGCTGGGAGATCTGGCAACTAACAACCTCCACAGGGCTGTTTCCTCACCCATCCAATGGGATTAATAATGCAGAGGTCACTGAAAGGACTGAATGAGTTAATCTCTGCAAAGGACCTGGAACGATGCCTGGCATGTAAGTACCCACTAAATGCTATCTGCTATGATCACTGATGCTTTCATGTCCAGGTCTGGCTCCTATACCCTCTTCCGCAGCCCACTCCCAAGACAGGCAGAGGAAGTATCACTGTCAACTTTGTGACCCTGGTTTCACCCACCCTGAGGCCTCCAGGGTGCCAGGCCCAGTACTAGGCAATGCTGGGAACACGGAGGTAAGAGCCCAGGATTATGGGAAGGACAGACATGGACGGACAGTCACCATCTTCAGTCCAGTTCAGGCCAAGCATTGAGAGAGATGGGCCTGAGAGACCGTGTCTGATTCACCTCTGCCCACACCAGCTTCCCTCTGGGGACAAGCCAGGCGCTCAGAAGGTGCCCTTCCCACCTCTTTCATGGAGAATGTGAGCTACTCCTCAGCTCAGTCAGGTTGGTTCTTTGACCTTTCATCTCTAGCAAACACACTTCTCTCTCCCTAGCTAGAGCCTCCTGGCTCACGCTGTGGGTATGGAGGGTGGAAGGCAGCTACAGTGCCCTGTCTGACTCCCACTATAGAACATTTCGGGTAATAGCCCAATGGTAGGCAATGCAGCCCAGTGAGTGAAGTCAGAGGAACCTGGATAGAACTCGGCTCTGCCCTTCTTTAGGTGGGTGACCGCTCTGTGCCTCAGTTTCTCCGTGCGTTAAACAGGGACCATGACTTCTTCCAGTGGGTAAGAAATGGAGAAAGCAACTCGCTCTGAACAGTTATCAAGAAAGTGAGTCCAGAACCACGGAAAAGAGAACAGGGCCGTGACCCCGGAGGGATCGAATGGCAGAACTTCAGTCTTTGATTTTTGCCCCTAGGTGTGACTTTGACGTTTGGGGGTTAGAGCGGCAGAGGTCGGAGGTTACAAGAAGACCCCCACCTAGTGTGCGCTCGTGGCCCCGGAAGCACACGGCTGCGGGACTTGGGGATGTGGGAGAGGGGGACCCGGTCACCTTCACAGCGTAGTCGATGACCCTCTTGACAGCAACAAGCGCGCGCAGCTCCGCCATCTTCCAGCCACAGCCACCTACAGGGTCAACCCGCACCCTCCGCCGCTCCGTCCAGACGCCCCGCCCCCTGCCCCTCTCTGCGCCTGCGCGCGGCACGGTCAGCCAGTCGACAGCTGCAGAGCCCGCCCCCCCACAGAGGACCAATCGAGAGGCCGGAAGGAAGGGCGGTGTGGCAAGCAACGCAAACCAATCCGGGAGCCCACTGGACCCGGAGCCGGAGGGCAAGGCCTGGCGGAGGGGGAGGGGCAGGGAACTAGGGGAAAGGTCGTGCACTAGAGGGAAGCGCGCCCGGAGTGGGGATCCTCCTGGTCCTATAAACGTTTCCCAGTGTCCCCGGATCTACTCTCTCCCTCCAGATCCCCCACTTCTTCCCGACCTCTCCAAGTTGCGGTGCTCTTGTTCCCACTCCTCTGAGTCCTCTCGTGTCGGTCTCTCCACTCTCCATCCCCGTGTTCCTTGTCCCTTCCATATCCGTATCCTCCCCTGTTCGTGTCTCCACTTCATCTTCATGACGTCCCCACAGCCTCTCCACAACCTCTCCAAAAGCCCACGTCCCCTCCTGGCCCCTCCCCTCCCCGATGTCCCTGTTCCCATCCCAATCCATGTCACTCGTGTCACCACGTTCCCTATAGGTTCATATCCTTGAGTCCTCCCTGAGCCTCTATGCAACCCCGTGCCTGCGTCCCCACGACCCCCACAAAAGCACGCGGAACCGCGGCGCTAAAAAACAAAAAAAGCCGTTCCTTTATTCTGCCCCAGGCAGGATACGGTCACAGACACACGGGGAATCCTCTGATGGCGTCGGTGCTCTGCACGATCATGTCTGCCAGTAGAAAG
Organism: Sapajus apella; assembly: GCF_009761245.1. NCBI lineage: Eukaryota > Metazoa > Chordata > Mammalia > Primates > Cebidae > Sapajus > Sapajus apella. The sequence goes on along the minus strand of NW_022437084.1, from coordinate 1,136,184 downwards.
CAGACGCCTGGGGGGACGGGAGCGCGGGGCAGGGAGAGGAAGGTGGGCCCTGGGGCGGATGGCCAGGCGTGCCCCTGGGACTGGGGCTTTGGGGCTCCAAGGGGGTCTCTGCCGGGTCTGTGGGAGTCGCGAGTGTGTTAGGGAGTCCCTGAGAGGTCCCCGGGGTTTCCTGGAAGGGCAGCTGGGGAGCCTTCTGGGTAGCCTCCTCCACCCTCTTCCCGCTGTCCACGTTACCCGCGAGAATTGAGAAGGGTAAGGCCAGCCACCCAGAAAAATAGGACCAGGAGAAGAAGACGTTGTTCTTCCACGTGTTCTTCACCGTGTAGCCTATCAAGGCTGTCAGCAGCAGCAGTCCTGGGCCCCGCCCAGCCGCCGTGTGAGCTGGGCCAAGTGGGCCTGCACCCAAGCCACGCCCATTCAGACCCGCCCCCTTCTGTCAGGCCACGCCTATTCCCTCTCAGCCCCGCCTCTGGCCCTGGCGCCTCCGGCTTCTGAACTCCATCTCGAGCCCCGCCCCCATTTCGCGGCTTCTTCCAGCCCCGCCCCTTGAGTCCCGGCGGCATTCCTCAAGCCCCGCCCCTGGTACCCAGGCCCCTCCATCACCCCCGGCCCACCCCCGCCTCCGTCTCACCGCCGAGGAAGAGGAAGGCGCTTGTGGTCTGGCCCCGCCGCGACTCGCCCTCGTGCCACCGAATCCACAGTCCCAACACCATGCCCACCACGCCGAAGCCCGCCGCCAGCACCATGCACGCCGCTGTCACGGCCAGCGTGGCTGAGGAGAGTGGGCGCCTCAGCCCCCGCGGGGACCGCCCCCAGCCGCGACGGCTTCGGCCGCAACCGGAAGCTCTCCTGGCTCCTCCCCCCACCCGGTACTTGGCCTGGAGTCCGGCTTCCCCGACCTGGAGTCAGGCGTTTGGACCGGGCCTTGGAGGTCACATCAGGACCTGCGGTTACTGCCGCTACCGGGATGGGAAGGGGTTCGGGGATAAGCCCACAAGCCTGAGGGAGGGGTTCGTGGCTGCCTCGGTCGAGGAGGGACAGCTGCATCTGAGCACGGGATGGAAGTGGCGGGTGCCTTGCGGTGGGCCCAGCCCTGTGTCCCGAGCCCTGGGGGTCTGAAGTGCCGTCTGACATCAGGGCGGGCCGAGCCTCCTCACTCTGGCAGGGGATGTTGGAGCAAACGCGGTGGTTGCATTCCTGCCACAGGCCACTGTGGCCCTCGTGTTGGCGAGTCCAGTAGTTGGTGGCCGTGGAGAGCACCATGAGGACGTTGGCCAAGAGGCTGAGCAGAATGCCCCCGCTCTGGAGGCTCCGCTTCACCCCCATGCCACTGAGGCTGCAGCCGGGGGCCACAAGGGCAGGATGGGCCGAGGCCCTTCCCACCCCAGGCCCCCAGCTTAGGAGCCCGCCTTCTCCACACTTCTCCCCTAGCACTCCTGCCTGAGGCCCCTGCTTCTGGGGACCTGAAGACCCCCTCCTTCAGTTCCACGGGTGCCCCAGGCCCCTCCCTCAACAACCCTTTCTGGGGACCCACAATCTCCTCCCTTGTTCTCCTTACTGGGGACCCTGAGACTTCCCCTGAGAGGCCTCTGAGACCTTCACCACAGGCTTTGCCGTGAGCAACCTGTCTTCCCAGAGACCTCCCACACAGCAGAATGCCCCTTCAGCCTGTTCAGTACCCTCCCCAGACACCCCTCCACATACACCCACCTAAGTGACTCACACCCAGGGCCCCAGGTCTCCTTAGACAAACAGAGCCCAGAGAGATGGGGGGAGGGAGGCTGGGTCTCTGTGAGGCAGGGGGTTCCAGAACCCCCTCCCCTAGTGATTGTTTAAAGGGATAATCACTCCCCCCACCATCAGTACACATACACCCCAGTAACTCTCAACTGAGTGACAGCTCAGAATCAGACAGCAGCTCTGGGGGCAGCTTGAGGGCCATTACATGGTAGGCCAAGTCTTTCTTTTATTGTTTTTTTTTAGAGAGGGTGTCTCTCTCTCCCAGCCTGGAGTGCAGTGGCACCATTACAGCTCACTGCAGCTTTGAACTCCTGGGTTCCAGGAATCCTCCTGCCTCAGCCTCATGAGTAGCTGGGACTACAGGCATGTGCCATCATGCCTGGCTAATTTTCTTAAGATTTTTTGTTGAGATGGGGTCTTGCTATGTTGCCCAAACTTGCTATGTTGCTGGTCTCAAACTCCTGGGCTCAAGCAATCCTCCTACCTCAGCCTCCCCAAATGCTGACATTATGGGTTTAAGCCACCACTCCTAGCCCTTTCTTAGAAACTTCTCTTCCCTTGGTCAGGCACACTGTGGCTCACGCCTGTAATCCTAGCACTTTGGGAGGCTGAGGCGGGCGAATCACCTGAGGTCAGGAGTTTCAGACAAGCCTCACCAACATGGCAAAATCCCATCTCTCCTAAAAATACAAAAATTAGCCAGGCACGGTGGCTCACGCCTGTAATCCCAGCACTTTGGGAGGACAAGGTGGATGGATCACCTGAGGTCGGGAGTTCACCAACATGGTGAAACCCTGTCTCTACTAAAATTACAAAACTAGCCAGGCGTGGTGGTATATGCCTACAATCCCAGCTACTTGGGAGGCTGAGGCAGGAGAATCGCTTGAACCCAGGAAGCAGAGGTTGCAACGAGCCAAGATCATGCCATTGCACTCCAGCCTGGACAACAAGAGTGAAACTCTGTCTCAAAAAAAAAGAAAAAGGCCGGGTGCGGTGGCTCAAGCCTGTAATCCCAGCACTTTGGGAGTCCGAGGTGGGTGGATCACGAGGTCAAGAGATCGAGACCATCCTGGTCAACATAGTGAAACTCCGTCTCTACTAAAAATACAAAAATTAGCTGGGCGTGGTGGCGCGTGCCTGTAGTCCCAGCTACTCGGGTGGCTGAGGCAGGAGAATTGCCTGAACCCAGGAGGTGGAGGTTGCGGTGAGCCGAGATCGCGCCATTGCACTCCAGCCTGGGTAACAAGAGCGAAACTCCGTCTCAAAAAAGAAAAAAAATACAAAAATTAGGTTAGCCAGGCATGATGGCGGGTGCCTGTAATCCCAGCTATTTGGGAAGCTGAGGCAGGAGAATCACTTGAACCCAGGAGGTGGAGGTTGCAGTGAGCTGAAGTCACACCATTGCACTCCAACAAAAACAAAAGAAAAAACAAAAGTCTCTTTCCTTGACATTCCAGGCATCCCAGAAGCTCTCCAGGCCCCAGCTGTCTTAGTGCAGACTTCTGTTCCTCTGCCCCTTCACTTGTAAATCTGGGTATCCCTTGAAGCTGCACCCTGCACTCCCTTGCCAGGAAAGCCTCCTCACTGCCAAAGCTTCAGTGCTGCTTAAAGCTCTCACAGCCTCCCAAACTCCATCTCCAACCCAAGGTATCTCCCGTGAGCCCCAGACTCAAGTTCTGCTCCTGGCTGCCCCTCAGGGCCTTAACAGTTAACCATATCCCAACTGAGCGCAGTGTCTTCCACCATAAGAGGGATGGCCCTGCCGTCCCATCCAGTTCATCGATCCCGACACTTGAGCACTGTCCTTGCCCTCTTCTCGCTTCTCACCCTGAAAAGCCTTGGGTCCTCAAGTCCTGCTCCTCCTGCCCTTGAATCTGTCTGGCTCATTCCCTCCTTTCCTGGTCCCAGGTCAGGCCTTGTCCTGTCTCACCTACTACATTGCCATGTTCCTCCCTGACCTTCTGGCCTCCCCTCCAGGTCTACAGGGGAGTCTTTCTGGCACCCAGAGCTGACACTGGGAGAAAACTCATGCCCAGTTTTCTCCAAACTCCCCATCACACTCGGGAGACAGTCCAGTGTGACATTAGAGGCCGGAGCCCCCAGCTGCCTCTCCCTCTTCCTTTTCCATCCCCTGTCCCCTACATTCAATATCCTGACCATAAATTATCATTCTTTATCCCCACAAGATTCTTGACCTTTCTGTGCATCCATCTTTGGGTCCCTCTTCCTGGATATTTCCTTTTTCTGGCCCTTAAGAAGCTCCTAAACATTCTCTCTCCGGAAAAGTCATCTCCATCCCTCCACAATATGGTCAGTCTTGTTCCAGCGTCCTGCCTGCACTGGGCCTGCTGTCTGGCCAGTATTAGCTGCTTCTGGTCTGTAAGTGCCTCCTCCCCACTGCCTCACAGACTGAGCCCGTGGTGGGCAGCATCTGGGTCTGGCATGTGCCAGTGTCCCCAACATGGGGAAATGTGCAAAGAGGACCGAGTTCTGGCAAGTGGGACAAAATCAGAGAGGGATAGAGAAGGAAAGAGAGCCGGCTAAAGGGAGAAAGACACCAGGAGAAAGAAAAGCACTGGAGAGGGGGAGAGACAGACACAGGCTGGCTCTCTTCCTGGGCAGGAGCGCCCTGCAGGTGGTCAGCCTGGTGGGCCCTCACCTTCCCTGGGTGCCTGGCCTCACCCACCATGGAGCTGGCAGATGGTTGGCTTACATCTTGGCAGAATTAATCTCAGAATAACCAGAGTCCAGCCAAATTTTGTTGAATGAATGAAAAAACAGGAGTGGCTGGGGAAGGGCGGGACAGATGTGGGGCCAGACTTTCCCGAGGCTCCAGATGAGGCCTTTGGAATACAGCGCTCAAAACTCAGCTTGCCGTTCTTGCCTTCCACTCACAAGGTTTCATAGCCGGGCCTGGGGCCACCACAGTGAGCACTTAGACTCAGAGAACCTGGGTGGTCAGAAAGCATTTAAGCACTTGCCCCCTGCCCTCCATCCTCAGCGCCCCCAGCTGGGCCCTCCCAAGCTCCCCAGGGCAGTGAGCAGGATAGTCACCTGTGCAGAGCAAGAAGATAGTTGAGACCCAGCCCAGGTAGAAGGACCAGGAGAAGAAGGTCTGGATCTGGGGGTCTTGAGGTTGATTCCACCGCTCACTGGTATACACCGCCATGGCCACTACCATAGAGAGGGCTGGAGACAAGGACAAGAAAGATGGCTCAGTCCCTTGGCAGGAATTCACTGGCTCCCGATGCCCCATTGCACTTCAGAGTCCTTACTTGCAGCAAAGGCTGTGATGGTTGAGATAAGGGGGCCTCGGCCTGGAGCAGACAATGAGGGGATGCAGGACAGGACCAGGAAGCTCACGGACACCAGGGCCCACAGGGCAGCCAGGATGCTGAAGCTCTGCGTCACGTGGATGTAACCTGATCGGGGGAGACCACTGAGCATCCATCTCCTCTGGCAACCCTCGCCCACCCCAGGACACCCACTCCCCTTACCTGCTACGGGGTTCCCATGCCCATTTGGCCAGAGGCCCGAGTGAGCTGAGAAGGTGGGACCCTCAGCCACAAACCAGAAATCGGTGCTCAAAGCAATCAGGCAGAAAATCAGGCCCAGGGAGCCTGTAAGCAGGGACAGGGACCGGAAGGGCTCCATGAGGGTAAGCTTGGGGCTTCTGGGTCCTGGCGGAGGAAGAGGCTGCTGATCAGACTCTTGAATCTCAGAGAGGAGGAGGCTGTGCACCTGGACTCCTGGGTCCTCTGAGCTCAAGAAAGAGAGACCAGGAAGTAGTCTTGGGGCAGCGAGGGGTCCTGTGCTTTGTCAAATAAGGCTGGTTTGGTTTCACACAGTTCCCGGTAGCTGACTTTTCACATACCCTCCCTTCCTGGATTGCACAGGCAACGTCCTCCCTCCCCTCCCTGGGGTCCGGTTCCCTCCTTCATGTGTGGTGGGGGAGGACACGGAGGGTGTCAGATTGTCAGTGGTTTGGGTGGTGGTTTAGAACTTGCCTCTGTCACAGGTTCTATGGCTCACACCCGTGGAGCCCTCAACACCAAGTGGGGGCTTCCAGGAAGAGGTGAGAGATAGAGAGAGGCTTGGGGGCCCTGAGGTGGGAGGAAGCCAGCCAGGCGAGGGTTTGCGTTAAGTGGGTGGGGAGATGTGGCCAGAGGGGACAGTTGGGGATGTGTCATACTTTCCTGTGGGTTCTGCAGTCCTCCATTCTGGAAGGGGAAGGCCCCAAGTCTAGGGTCTCTGCTAAAGGAGGGGACTTGGGAGTTAGAACTCCTGGGGCTTAAGGAGGAAGGAAGTGGGGGCTCGAGCTCCAGGTCCTGAGGGAGGAAGGGGTGGGCAGAAGCTCAGAATCCTGGGCCCCAGTTTAGAACATATGCTAAGGACAGGTAAACAGCAGAGAATCACAATTCTGAAAGGTTTGCAGAGTTGCAGACATACCCACATCCTCATCTGATTAATGAATTCAGTGGCATCTCTGCTTGGGTGGGGGCTCCAGAGGTGGCCTTTATCACCAGGACTGGGGGCTTAGGGGGCGTTGGGGGACATAAGGACTTCAGTCCAAGGTTCTCCAGCCCTCCAAACGCTAGCTTCTTCCATCTACACCAACATCAGGTCCTGGCAACACTTCACCTATGAGCAGGTATAAGGTGAAGGTGCCACAGCCCAGGAAGAAAGCCCAGGAAAACCTGAGCTCTGTGAAACAGGGTGATGTGGTTAGGCTTTGTGTCCCTACCCAAATCTCATCTTGAATTGCATCCCCATAATTCATGCGTGTCTAGGTGGAGACCATGTGGAGGTAATTGAATCATGGGGACGGCTTCCCCCATGCTGTTCTCGTGCTAGTGAGTGAGTTCTCACGGGATATGATGGTTTTATGAGAGGCTCCTCCTGCCTTCGCTTGGCACGTCTTCCTGCCACCCTGTAAAGAAGGTGCCTTGTTTCCCCTTCGCCTCCCACCATGACTGTAAGTTTCTTGAGGCCTCCCCAGCCATGCAGAACTGTGAATCAATGAAGCCTCTTTCCTTTACAAATTATCCAGTCTCAGGCAGTTTTTGTTTGTTTGTTTGTTTTTGTGCGACCTCACCTGACTAATTTTGTATTTTTACTAGAGATGGGGTTTCTCCCTATTGGCAGTTCTTTTTTTTTTTTTTTTTTTTTTTTTTTTTGAGATGGAGTCTTGCTCTGTAGCCCAGGCTGGAGTGCAGTGACACAATCTTGGCTCACTGCAACCTCTGCTTCCCGGGTCCCGGTTCAAGCAATTCTCCTACCTCAGCCTCCCAAGTAGCTGGGATTACAGGCACAAGCCACCATGCCCAGCTAATTTTTGTATTTTTTAGTAGAGACAGGGTTTCACCATGTTGGCTAGTCTGGTCTTGAACTCCTGACCTCGTGATCTGCCTGCCTCGGCCTTCCAAAGTGCTGGGATTACAGGTATGAGCCACCACGCCCAGCCAAGCAGCTCTTGATATAAGTGTGAGAATGGACTACCACAGGGAGTAGCCTGGAGGAAGACCTCTGTAGTGAAAATGAACTGGGCCAGTAGTCTCAGAACAGCCGGCAAATGCGGAGAATGGGAAATGACCTGGCAGGCCGAGTCCTCTCCTTTATTAGAGAGACTCTAATGAGGGATGGGGCAGCCCCCATCCCTCACTCAGATCTGCACCACTCTGAGAACATGTTAATGAGCAGAAACTCCCAGAGGTGGCAGAGGCCATGAGCAGGCCAGGTCCCTGGAAAGGCCTCCAGGAATCTCCATGGTGTGCAGTGAGTAGTGGGTCAGAGAACACAGCTCATCTGTGACCCTGACTCCCTCCCAAACCCAAAGCCATCCTTAACCCCAGCTTTAACCCCAAACCCAACTCCATCCCCAAACTCAGCCTCAAGCTCAGTTCCAACCACAAATTGAGACCATCCCTATCCCCAAAGTTAACCTTATTCCCATTCCTGAACACAACTCCAAACCCAATCCCATCCCGATTTAGAATCTCCACCCCAGCTTTAACCCCTAATTTAAACCCATCCCCATCCTCAAATAGAACTCCATTCTCAGTTCAACTACACACTCAACCCCATCCCCCAATTTGACCCCATTCCCAAACCTAATGCCATACTAATTCCAAAACTCAACACCATCCTTAATCCAAGCTCCAACCCCTAGCCCCTTCCCACCCTCAAATCTAACTCCATTCTCATTCTCAAACCCTACCCCATCTCCAAACCCAACCCCTCTCCATTATTACCCCAGCCCCTACTCCAAATTCAACACTTTGGGAGGCCTAGGCAGGTGGATCACCTCAAGTCATGAGTTGGAGACCAGCCTGGCCAACATGGTGAAATCCCCTCTCTACTAAAAATACAAAAATTAGCTGGGCCTGGCAGCACATGCCTATAATCCCAGCTACTCAGGAGGCTGAGGCGGGAGAATCACTTGAACCCAGGAGGTGGTGGTTGCAGTGAGCTGAGATCACACCACTGCACTCCAGCCTGGGCAACAGAGTTAGACTCCATCTAAAAAAAAAAAAAGAAAAAGAAAAACTCAAAAGAAAAACTCAAAAGAATGCAAGTTTTTGTCTCTCACCTACGTGTGACCTGGAAGCCCCTCCCTGCTTTGAGTTGTCCTTGCCTTTTTGGACGAACCAATGTATTTCTTACATATATTGATTGATGTCTCATGCCTCCTTAAAATGTATAAAACCAAGCTATGTCCCGACCAGACCATGTTGGGCACATGTCATCAGGACCTCCTGAGGCTGTGTCATGGACGCACGTCTTCAACCTTGGCAAAATAAACTTTTTTTTTTTTTTTTCTTACAGGGAGTCTCACTCTGTTGCCAGGCTAGAGTGGGGTGGCTCAATCTCAGCCCACTGCAACCTCCGCCTCCCGGGTTCAAGTGATTCTCCTGCCTCAGCGTCCTGAGTAGTTGGGATTACAGGCACATGAAATTTTTGTATTTTTAGTAGAGACAGGGTTTCACCATGTTGGCCAGGATGGTCTTGATCTCTTGACCTCGTGATCCGCCAGCCTCACCTTCCCAAAGTATTGAATTACAGATGGGAGCCACCCCACCCAGCCTAAACTTTCTAGTTAGCTGAGACCTGTCTCAGATTTTTGGGGTTCACAGCTCATGTCACCTGCTTAGCCACACAGTTCAAAATGTTGGTTTTCTTAGGTCTCTATCGGTCTTGTCTAAGCACTGTCAGTTTTTCTGAAACACCCCAGGTCTCTTCCAACTTTCTCCAGCCCCTTCCAACCTATCTTGGGCTTGAAAGCTCCTCAGTAGTCCCCATCAGCCACGGAAGACCCCTGTGGGGGTCATTCCAAGGGGCTCTGCTGCTCCTGAGGATCTGCCACGCCCTGAGGCCCACCCTGAACAACCAGAGAGCAGGTCTATATTCTGTTGCTGCTGGTTCTGTCTTCAGTGTTGCTGTCTTCACCCTGCAGTCCCAGGACTCCACACCAGTCTTTGACCCTCTGTCCACACCTGTACCCCAATGATTATTTCTTGGGCCCTCCTTTTCTTGGCCTGATCCAAACTTTCTCTCCTTCTAACACTTCCCTTGTGTTCTTTCTGACCTTAAGAACTTTAAGGCAGAAACAAGATCTGATTAATTTGGGTCCCCCCAAATTTGAGTATAGAGCATTACACACATCAGATTAAGACTTTCATCCTCAGCCGGGTGTGGTGGTTCACACCTGTAGTCCCACCACTTTGGGAGGTTGAGGTGGGTGGATCACTTGAGGTCACGAGTTCGAGACCAGCCTGACCAACATGGTGAAACCTTATCTCTACCCAAAATACAAAAAAAATTAGCTGGGTGTGGTGGCATGCACCTGTAATCCCAGTTACTCAGGAGGCTGAGGCAGGAGAATTGCTTGAACCCAGGAGGAGGAGGTTGTAGTGAGCCGAGATTGCACCACTGTATTTGAGCCTGGGTGACAGAGCAAGACTCCAACTCAAAAAAATAAAAGACTAATTCTCAATTACCCTACATTCTATTAAATAAATGAATGATAGGCCGGGCGCGGTGGCTCACGCTTGTAATCCCAGCACTTTGGGAGGCCGAGACGGGTGGATCACGAGGTCAAGAGATCGAGACCATCCTGGTCAACATGGTGAAACCCTGTCTCTACTAAAAATACAAAAATTAGCTGGGCATGGTGGCGCACGCCTGTAGTCCCAGCTACTCGGGAGGCTGAGGCAGGAGAATTGCCTGAACCCAGGAGGCGGAGGTTGCGGTGAGCCGAGATCGCGCCATTGCACTCCAGCCTGGGTAACAAGAGCGAAACTCCGTCTCAAAAAAAAATAAATAAATAAATAAATAAATAAATGAATGAATGAATGATAATGGCAAGCACTTATTACGGAAGGCATCATCATTTCTATTGAGGCCCACTCTAGTCATAATATTTAACGGCTATTATCATAATGATAAAAAGATATTAAATCTCAGCATCACTAGAGTACATCCCAATGAATAATACTTTATGTAAGCCAACAAACAGCACTATCAACTGGCCTGAATAAATATTTATTGTTCAACAAATGTCCTTTTGAGTGATTCCCCTGTCTCTGAGGATCTACAGGAAACCAAAAACAGATACAGGTTGGCTGGGGTGGTTCATGCCTGGGATCCCAGCACTTTGGGAGGCTGAGGTGGGAGGATCACTTGAGCCTGGGAGGTGGAGGCTGCAGTGAGCTGTGATTACACCACTGCACTGTAGCCTGGGTGAGAGTGAGAACCTGTTCCAAAAAAAAAAAAGAGCTGACATTGAATCCCAAAGTTGTTGGCTTGAGCAGCTGTATAAAAACGGGTTGTCATTTCCTAAGATGGGAAAGACCATGGAAGATGTACACGGGGTGTGTGTGAGATCGGGAACCTATTTTTGGGTGAGATTTGAGATGCCTCTTCATTTCTTTTTTTTTTTTTTGAGACGGAGTTTCGCTCGTTACCCAGGCTGGAGTGCAATGGCGCGATCTCGGCTCACCGCAACCTCCGCCTCCTGGGTTCAGGCAATTCTCCTGCCTCAGCCTCCTGAGTAGCTGGGATTACAGGCACGCGCCACCATGCCCAGCTAATTTTTTGTATTTTTAGTAGAGACGGGGTTTCACCATGTTGACCAGGATGGTCTCGATCTCTTGACCTCGTGATCCACCCTCCTTGGCCTCCCAAAGTGCTGGGATTACAGGCGTGAGCCACCGCGCCCGGCCTGCCTCTTCATTTCAAGTGGAAATGTTGAGTAAGTAAGTAGGTTGAGCAGGTAAGTTGGAAACATGAGTCTGGAGTTATAATATCATTATTGCTAGAGTAAGCCCCTATAAATATGATTACTAGAATAAGGCTCAGCAAATATTTCTATTTAAATAGACCTCAATACATTATTAGAGAACGCTTCAATGGCCATTATTATTAGAGAAAGCATCTATAAATACAGTAATAGTTTTATTTGAGGACGCCCCAGTAAACATTATTTTAGGGAACAATCTTCTATAAACATAACATTTATTAGCATAGCTGTAGTAAATACTCTTATTATTAGAATCAGCCTTGTGAAATAGTCTTATTTTATGACAGACATCAGTAAATCTCATGGCAGTTGGCAACCATTTATTTTACTTTGCTTTTTAATTTTTTTATTTTGAGACAGTTTTACTCTCACTCAGGCTGGAGTGCAGTGGCACAATCACAGCTCACTGCAACCTCAACCTCCTCGGCTCAAGCAATCCTCCCACCTCAGCTTCCTGAGCAGCTGGGACAGGCACACACCAACGTGCCCAGCTAATTTTTTTTTCATAGAGATGGGGTTTTGTCATGTTGCCTGGGGAACTCCTGGGCTTGATTAATCCACCTGCCTTAGTTTTCCAAAGTGCTGGGATTACAGGTGTGAGACGCCGAACCCAGCCAGCATCAATCAGTAGAACGAACCACTAATGAGTGAATGAAGAGAAGATCACAGTAAGGAATAGCGTGTGAAGAGCAGGTGCAGAAGGTGAAGGCTCAGGGCTCTGGTGTTTCCTTTGGGGGGCCCATGTGGGGAGGAGAGAGGAGGCTGAGGAGAGCCAACTGGAGGTAGGGTGGGCAGGGAGTTTTTTTCGGAGATCTTTTCATTTGTCCAGTTATCTTACACATTCATTTCCTGAAGTTGAAGTGTGGTTAGCTCCTGGGCAGGGACTGTGTGATTTAGCTCTGTTTCCCTCCCTGGAGAAACTGAGAAGTTCGGACCTCCATAATACAGCTCCCCTTGGCTGGGCACCATGGCTCACACCTGTAAACCCAGCACTTTGGGAGGCCGAGGTGGGTGGATCACCTGAGGTCAGGAATTTGAGACCATCCCAGCCAACATGGTGAAATCCCGTCTCTACTAAAAATACAAAAATTAGCCAGGTGTAGGGGTGGGCCCCTGTAATCCCAGCTACTTGGGAGGCTGAGGCAGGAGAATCACTTGAACCCAGGAGTCGGAGGTTGCAGTGAGCTGAGATCGCAGCATTGCACTCCAGCCTGGGCGACAAGAGTGAAACTCAGTCTCAAAACAATGACGACACCACCACCACCACACAAAAAAACAGCACCCCTGCCCACACCCACCACTCTCACAGCTGTTCCTCCCCATCCCAGTCCCTCAAGGATGAACACTTCAGTAGTTTCACATCAGTTTTATTAGACCCCAGAAAGTTGCTCTAATGGATATTCCATTTTTTCTAACAACCTGCCAGGCAGGTGGGGACTTGAGTCTTCTCAGCTCCCTCCCACAGGCCCCTTTCTTCCTCCTTCTAGCTTAGGACCAGGAGTCAGCCTCCCACCCAACCCAGAGTCCAGAACTGACCCCCCTCATTCCCCTAGGAACCAGGATTTCAGGCCTCTAGACCCTCCTCCTCCTCTTCAGTGGCCTCACTTTAACTTCCAGATGAAGTTGGGGGACACATTTGGGCTTAGTGGGGTGTGGACAGGCGCCGACATTCATGCATCCGGTAGGCGCACATGTAGAAAATCCCTGCATGAGAAGAACTTACAGTTGACCCCCAAAACTCCTCCCAGCCCCATTTCCACCCCAAGAGAGCCCAACACTCCACTTCCTTTCTCCCTGGGTATCCACAGCCCCCAGACTCCAGAGGCCTGGAGTCTCCCTCCTGACCCAGAGCTGTGGGACCCAGGTGAGACAGTCTATCATCTTGCTACTGGATCTGCTGCCCACCCTGCCCCGAACACTGACCTTCCTGCCCCTTGTCCCCAGTACCTGCAAAGAAGGTCATGAGCACTGCCACCCAGCCCAGGATGTAGGACCAGGAAAAGCGCCAGTCCCCAAAGCGGCGGCCCAGGAAGCTGACGGTGACTCCAGTGTAGATGCCCAAGGCCAACAAGACAAAAAGGGCTGGGGAGAGAGGGCGGTAGGACACAGGTGGGACTAAGGCTGGGTGTGGTTTCGGAGATGAGCAGGGAACTAACGATGGGGGTGGGGAGTAAGAGTGGGGAAAGGGGTCAAAGTAGGTTGTGGGTGGGGATAAGAGTGAGGATGGGGGTGGAGTTGAAAGCAGGGGTAAAGATGATTGGGGTATACGGTTGGGATGGGGTTGAACATGGTTCTGCTTTGTATTATAACTGGCCATTGTCTCCGGTTCCTGGGAGAGAGAATCCATATTTGGAACTTCCTGAATAATAGAAGCGTCTTTGTTATTCTTGAGCCTCTTGAAACTCAGGGCCCAACCTGAATTTATGTAATGAATGAGATGACTCAGCGTTGGGTGTGGTCTTCAGAAAGACCAACCAGGCTGGGCACAGTGGCTAATACCTGTAATCCAGCACTCTGGGAGGCCGAGTCAGGCGGATCCCGAGGTCAGGAGTTCAAGACCAGCCTGGCCAACATGGTGAAACCCCATCTCTACCAAAAATACAAAAATTGGCCTTGAGTGGTGGCAGGTGCCTGTAGTCCCAAGCTATTTGGAAGACCAAGACAGGAGAATTGCTTGAACCAGGGAGGTGGAGGTTGCAGTGAGCTGAGATCATGCCACTGCACTCCAGCCTGGGCCACAGAATGAGAATCTGTCTCAAAAATAACAAAATATCTCACTTGAGTGAGTAAAAAAAATAAAAATAACAAATAACAAAGAAACCCAAAAATTAGCTGGGTATAGTGGTGGACACCTGTAATCCCAGTTACTCAGGAGGCTGAGACAGGAGAATTACTTGAACCTGGGTGGTGGATGTTGCAGTGAGCTGAGATCATGGCACTGCACTCCGGCCTGGGTGACAGATTGAGACCCCATCTCAAAAAGGGAAAAGGCAGGCAGGAAGGCAGGCAGGAAGGAAGAAAGGAAGGAAGGGGAAAGAAAGGAAGGAGGGACGGAGGGAGGGAGGGAGGCCAACCATGATATTAGAGGGTTGGGACTCTGAACCACTTGATATCGGGGAAGAAAGGAAGCTGGAAACTGAGTTCAATCAATGGCTAATGATTCAATCAGTCACGCCTGTTTAACAAGACTCCAATAAAAGCCTCTGGATACTGAGGCTCAGTGGAGCTCCCTATTGGTGAAACCATCTGTGTGCTGGGAGGGTGACCCCTGGTTCCACAGGAAGAGGACTTGGAAGCTCTGCATTTTGGGCTTTCCTAGACTCTGCCCTCTGTGTCTCTTCATTTGCCTGGGCCTGAGTTGTGTCCTCTATAAGAAACTATCATTGTAAGTATAGCACTTTCCTGCATTCTATGAGTCATTCCAGCAAATTTTTGAATCTGAGTGGGTCTTGGGAGCATCCTAGTTTGTAGCCAATGGATCAAAAACATGGGTGGCCCAGGGACCCCACTAGTAGCTTGTATCTGAGGTGGGGGCAGTCTTGCTAGGGACTGTGCTCTTAACCTGCGGAGTCCGACACTCATTTTAGGTGAATAGTGCCGGGACTGAACTGTAGTACACCAGCTGGTGTCGGAATAGACTGGAACTAGGAATAGTCACGAGGTTGGTTTTGGGTGTGGGGTTGGGATTAGGGTGGGGTGGGACTGAGTGTGAGGAGGAGTCGGGTGAGAACGGTGTTAGGGGGTGGGGACAGATTGGGGTAGGGAGAGGGTGGGCTTACTCACTTGAGGCAAAAAAGACGATGCCAGCAGAGAAGGGCCGGGAGATTCGGGAGAAGGTAGGCTGCTGAGCGAAGGCCATGATGCCTATGATGATGCCAGAGGTGGCGCACACGGCGGACAGGATCATGAAGGCCCGGGTGGCATTCCAGTATGCTGTGAGGGCACCCCATGGTCACTCCCATGCCTCCCCTGCTGTAAGTGAGATCTGCTGCTACCTCTAAGATGAAAATGCCTTGCCCCTTTCTATATTCCTAACCCAGCTTGTCCTTCCCTTCTTTGCAATGCTCTCTTCTTCACCTGGCAAACTCCTACTCATACTCCAAAGCCCAGCTACCAAGACCTCTCCTCTAGGAAGGATCTGCCCACCCCTCAGTCATTATCTTCACCCACGGCTAAGGGTTGTGACTCTGTTTGTCTGTCTCTCCCTCCAGCCTGATTGCTCCTTGAGGACAGGCGCTGGGTTGGTTCTGTGTCACAAACACCCCGCCACACATTTGGTTTGCATTCTGGCCTCAGGAAATGTTTGGTGAATGAATGAATGAATGAATGAATGCTGATTCCCTATGTTTTTCTGCTAATTACTATTCTCTCTCACATTTCTCTCTCTCTCTCTCTCTTTTTTTTAAGAGACTGAGTCTTGTGCTCGCTTGGGCAGCACATATACTAAAATTGGAACGATACAGAGAAGATTAGCACGGCCCCTGTGCAAGGATGACACGCAGATTCATAAAGCGTTCCATATTTTTTTTTAAAATTTTTTTAAATTAATAAAATAAAATAAAATAAAATAAAATAAATAAAATAAATAAAAAAGAGATTGAGTCTCCCTCTGTCACCCAAGCTGAAATGCAGTGGCACAATCTCTGCTCACTGCAGCCTCTGCCTCCGAAGTTCAAGCGATTCTCCTGCCTCAGGTCCCGAGTAGCTGGGAATATAGGTGTGTGCCACCATGCCTGGATATTTTTTGTGTTTTTAGTAGAGACAGGGTTTCACCACTGGTCAGGCGGACCACCTGAGGTCAGGAGTTTAAGACCAGCCTGGCCAACATGGTGAAACCTCATCTCTACTAAAAATACAAAAATTAGCCAGGTGTGATGGCAGGCGCCTGTAATTCCAGCTACTAGGGAAGCTGAGGCAGGAGAATCACTTGAATCCATGAGTTGGAGGTTGCAGTGAGGCAAGATTGTGCCACTACACTCCAGCCTGGGCAACAGAGAAAGACTCCGTCTCAAAAACAAAACAAAACATAAAACAAAGACTGATGTCCTTATAAAAAGGGGAATCTGGACACAGACATGCTCTCAGGAAAAATGCCGTGTGTGAGGAAGGTTGGAATCAGGATGGTGCATCTCCAAACCAAGGAACACCAAAGATTCCCAGAAAATCACCCGTAGCCAGGGAAGGAGGGACATGGAACAGACTGTCCCTCACAGCCCTCAGAAGGAACTGATTCTGCCCACATCTTCATCTTGGACTTTTGGCCTCCAGACCTGTGGGACAACACATTTCTGTTTTCAAGCCACTCAGTCTGTGGGGTTTTGTCATGGCAGCCCTAGCATGCTAATTCAGGCTCGTCATGGTGGCTCAGGCCTGGAATCTCAGCACTGTGGGAGGCCGAGGCAGGAGGATTGCTTGAGGCCAGGAAGGTTTTAAAAAGTATTTACTTTATCTTATTATTATGTTTTGAGACAGGGTCTTGCTCCGTCACCCAGGCTAGAGTGTAGTGGCTCCATCTCAGCACACTGCAGCCTTGAACTTTTGGGCTCAAGTGATCCTCCCGTTTCAGCCTCCCGAGCAGCTGGGGCCACAGGAGCACACCACCATGCCCAGCTAATTTTTCATTTTTTGTTGAGATGGGATCTCCCTATGTTGCATAGGCTGGTCTCAAACTCCCAGGCTCAAGTGATCCTCCTACCTCAGCCTCCCGACGTGCTGGGATTACAGGCTGAGCCACCATGTCCGTCTGAAGCCAGGATTTTGAAACAAGATTGGGCAATACAGCGAGATGCTGTCTCTACAAAAATCAAATCAAATGAAATAATGAGGCCGACTGTGGTGGCCGGCGCCTGAAATCCCAGCACTTTGGAAAGCTGAGGCAGGCAGATCACCTGAGGTCAGCAGTTCAAGAACAGCATGGCCAACATGATGAAACCCTGTGTTTACTAAAAACACAAAAATTAGCTGGGTGGGGTGGTGCATGTCTGTAGTCCCAGCTACTCAGGATGCTGAGGCAGGAGAATCACTTAAACCCAGAAGGAGGAGGTTGCAGTGAGCCAGAATTGCACCACTGCACTCCAGCCTGGGTGACAATAGCGAAATTCCATCTCAATTAAAAAAAAAAAGAGGCCGGGAACAGTGGCTCATGCCCGTAATCCCAGCACATCGGGAGGCCAAGTGGGGGGATCACGAGGCAAAGAGATTGAGACCATCATGGCCAACATGGTGAAACCTCATCTCTACTAAAAATATAAAAATTAGCTGGGCATGATGGTGCACGCCTGTAGTCCCAGCTACTCGGGAGGCAGAGGCAGGAAAATTGCTTGAACCCAGGAGGCAGGGGTTGCAGTGAGACAAAATCACACCATTGCACTCCAGCCTGGGTGACAATAGTGAAACTCCATCTCGATTACAACAGAGAAATACTGAATACAGATATCTCTGGGTATTTAAGAGTCTGGAGGACTTACGGGGCAAGTTATAGTTTATTGGTTTCGCATAGTTATGCTAAGAGTGAAAAATGCAAACGGCTTTGAGGCCCAGCTTCAGTTGCTATCAGGGCAGGGGGGTCTTGGGTCACAACCAGTTGGGGTGGAGGGTGGGATGAACTGGCCATGTGTGCCCCATATATTGATTGCCAAGGTATTGCCTGTCAGTCTATCATCACAGAAAACCTTTCCTGTTCACATTGTCATGTGGTTTCTGTTTCTTGAAGGAACCGTGACTGGTCATTTAAAGGCGTAGCTGCTGCTCATGCCCAGCTCACTTGTGGTCCTGGTGGCATGAAAGTTTGGATTTTTTTTTTTTTCGGAAAAGAGCTGCAAATCCAGATTTTAAGGTTAAAAGCTCCAGATTTTTTTTTTTTTTTTTTTTTTTGAGACAGAGTTTCGCTCTTGTTACCCAGGCTGGAGTGCAATGGCGCGATCTCGGCTCACGGCAACCTCCGCCTCCCGGGTTCAGGCAATTCTCCTGCCTCAGCCTCCTGAGTAGCTGGGATTACAGGCACGCGCCACCATGCCCAGCTAATTTTTTGTATTTTTAGTAGAGACGGGGTTTCACCATGTTGACCAGGATGGTCTCGATCTCTTGACCTCGTGATCCACCCGCCTCGGCCTCCCACAGTGCTGGGATTACAGGCTTGAGCCACCGCGCCCAGCCAAAAGCTCCAGATTTTTAAATACCAGCAACTGGCCAGGCATGGTGGCTCACTCCTATAATCAATCCAAGCACTTTGGGAGGCTGAGGTGGGTGGATCACTTGAGGTCAGGAGTTCAAGACCAGCTTGGCCAACATGGTGAAACCCTGTCTCTGCTAAAAATACAGAAATTAGCTGGGCATGGTGGGAAGCGCCTGTAATTCCAGCTACTCCGGAGGCCAGGGCAGGAGAGAATTGCTTGAACCTGGGAGGCAGAGGTTGCAGTGAGCCGAGATCGTGCCACTGCACTCTAGCCTGGACGACAGAGAAAGACTCTGTCTCAAAAATAAATAAATATTAATTAATTCATTAATAATATATAATACATTGAGCATTACTACTAGTGCTAGTAATAATAATACCTGGTTTATTGAGTGCTTACTATGCCCTACGTGCTATTCTAAGCACTTTACATGGATAATCTCCCTTCCATCTCCTAACAATACTGAGGGCAGTTCAATTGTATGTAACAATGAGACATGAGGCCAGGCATGGTGGCTCACGCCTGTAATCCCAGTACTTTGGGAGGCCGGGGCAGGTGGATCACGAGGTCGGGAGTTCAAGGCCAGCCTGGCCAAGATGGTGAAACCCCATCTCTACTAAAAATTAGCCATGCGCAGTGACACGCACATGTAATCCCAAGTACTCAGGAGGCTGAGGCAGGAGAATCGCTTGAACCCAGGAGGTGGAGGTTGCAATGAGCCGAGATTGTGCCATTGCACCCCAGCCTGGGTGACAGAGTGAGACTCTGTCTCAAAAAAAAAAGAGAATGAGACATGAGATTTGACCTCAAAACTCACACATCCTCTTGAGTAGTTGAGGGGAAGAGCTGAGCCCCACTGTGCTGAATGTGACAGGCCCGGGAGACGTCACACACCCATCTCACCAAGCAAGCCCTGAGAGAGAGGCAGTATGATGCCTGTTTCCTGGAGGGGTAGACTGAGGCAGGGAGCAGTGGAAAGGCTTGCCCTGGGGCCACAAGCTTCAGAGTCTGGTCTGACTCCACACTTCTTTCTCAGTTCTGGCTGTCTCACTCGTGAGGCTTCTACGTTTCTCCTGCCTCACACTGGGAATTCCCTGAGGGACAGCCCTGAGTCACCTGTCTTATCTCTCCCCAGGATGCAGGAGACAGGGAGGCTTGGTGAAGGTCTTCCGTTTTTTGTTTTCTTTCTTTCTTTCTTTCATTTGTTCGTTCGCTCTTTCCTCTTCCTTCCCTCCTTCCTTCCTTCCTTCCTTTCCTTCCTTCCCTACCTCCCTCCCTCCTTCCTTTCTTTTCTTTCCTTGCTTTCTTTCTTTCGACAGAGTCTTGCTCCATTGTCCAGGCTAGAGTGCAATGGTGCGATCTCAGCTCACTGCAAGCTCTGCCTTCTGGGTTCAAGCAATTCTCCCTGCCTCAGCCTCCTGAGTAGCTGGGATGACAGGTGCCCGCTACCACACCCGGCTAATTTTTGTATTTTTAATAGAGACGGGGGTTTCACCATGTTGGCCAGGCTGGTCTTGAACTCCTGAACTCAGGTGATCACCACCTTGGCCTCCCAAAGTGCTGGGATTACAGGCGTGAGCCACCATGAAGGCCTTCCGTTTGACAATATCGCAACCACAAAAGTGAAAACTTCAGGAACATGCCTATGGATTTTTGGGTATTTGTCAAAACAGCTGGCTTAATTTGCTCACCAACTGTAATCACTTAATTCACTCACCAAAATTAGAGCAGGAGCGTTAACTTGCTTCCCAGGGACTAAACTCAAGTGCAGATGGGTTTTATTGGGTCTGCTTGGTGTTTTTTTAGTTTCTGAATTAGTTGCTGGTATGTATGTATGTATGTGTGTATTTATTTTGAGTTAGAGTCTCACTCTGTGGCCCAGGTTAGAGTGCAGTGGCACGATCTCGGCTCACTGCAGGCTCTGCCTCGGCCAGGTTCAAGCAATTCTCTTGATGCCAACTGAACCCACGACAACCTCCACCTCCCAGGTTCAAGCGATTCTCCTGCCTCAGGCTCCTGTAATTTTCCTGGGATTACAGGTGCACACCACCATGCCCAGCTAATTTTTGTGTTTTTAGTAGAGACAGGGTTTCACCTTTTTTGCCAGGCTGATTTCAAACTCCTGACCTTAGGTGATCTGCCCACCTTGGCCTCCCAGAGCGCTGGGATTATAGGTGTGAGCCACCACACCCTGCCAAATGTATTAACATATCATATAACAAGTGTGCAATATAATATGCTCTACATTATATATTAATTTAGTATATAATATATTGTATAATCTATATGTTATTATTATACAGGATATAGCATAATATATGCTATTTATTAGCTAATGAATGTGTAATATAATGGATTCTACATTATATGCTATATACAATATATTATACATGCATTATTATATAATATGTAGCATATTACATACAATGTTATGTATTAGTAATTATATAATATAGGTGCATGCATAATATGCTATATTGTATATTAATTTGTTAACGTACATAATATGTAATAAGTGCAATATAATATTCTCTACATTATATATTAATTTATTACATAATATATTGCATATATTATACATTATGCTATATGTAATAATATAAATTGCATATATTATACATAATGTAGTATATATTCACTTATTAATATATTATAGATGCTATGTAGCATGCAATATACTATATATCTCTATGTATCTCTCTCTATGGTCTGGCTCACTCTAAGTAGGAAAAAGTACTTTATGCAGTATTTAGCAAATTCAGGGCCCATATTTCTTCTGTATCCCCCAGTACCTAACAAAGTTCTCGGTCCACAGTAGATAATTAGAAAACGCTGTTCCGTGACAGTAACCCCAACTGCTGTACGTGACACCTTTGAGGCGTCCAAAAATGCCACCTCTCCCAACTTAACCTCTAAACCAGCACCCCTATAAGCAGCTAGAAAGCAACCCTGAAGTCCCAGTCCTGCCCCCCTCCATGCTGAGTGACCTTGGACTGCTCCCTTTCCCTCTTTGAGCCGCAGAGTTCTCCATCTGGAATACAGGTGTCCTTGGGCCCCGAGGTTCGCCCTGCTCTTTACCCAGGCGCGGCCCGGACCCTGGCCGGGGGGCTCACCGATGCTCTCTGTCTGCACGTAGCACTTGCTGCCCAGGCAGTACCGCCACAGGCCCTGGTGGGCGAAGGTGCCTGACAGCCGGTACTGCATCCAGTGGTCTGTTGCCGTGGCCACCACCAGGAGGATGGTCCCCACCCAGGCACAGAACAGGCCACCACCCATGAAGCTGTACATGGTGATCTGTGGGGAAGGGGAGAGATGGGGTTGGGAGCTGGATTCCTCAGACTTGATGGAGGAAGGAACTGGGGGAAGAGTGGGCTTGGGAGTGGAATGCCGGGTGCCTGGGAGAAAGAGATGGAGACCTGAACGCTTGGGTCCTGCGGGAGGAGGGGACTGGGGGCCTGGACTCCTGGGTCTGAGGCAGGAGGATAGTAGGGATCCCGGAAAGACGAGACGGAGGAGGGGCTTGATTCTTGGAGCCTTGCATCCTGGGAAAGAGAGGGCGGGGGCCTGGATTGCCAGGTTCTGAGCAAGGAATAGGCTGGAGGCCTAGATTCCTGAGTCCTAGGGGAGGAGGAGCCCAGGGGCCTGGATTCCTGGGTGCTGGGTAAGGAAGGAGCTAGGGGATAGATAGCAGGTGGGACATCAGGTCCTGGGAGAAGAAAGAGCTGGGACTCTAGACTCCTGGGACCTGGGTAAGAGGGGACTACAGGTCCCATGCCTGGTGCCTACCTGAGTGGCAGAGCCTGCCGAGCCCTCCTACTGCCACAGCCCCTCTGTGCAGACTGAGCTGAGCCTGGGCACTAGCCTCTCGGCCCCCTTAGGTTCTCCAAATCCCTTAAGCCTCCCTACACAATGGTCCCACGACCCAGTAGCTTCCAGCAGGCAGAAATGCAGCGGTGGCAGAGGCCTCAAATGGAATTCGCTGAGGCAGGCATCCAGGGGGTTCCCTGCCCCCAACCACTGCTCACTGACCTCTGTGACCCTCCCCTGGACACACTACATTATCACCAGCGTTGCTCACAGCAATCCTGGCTTTGGCCGAGCTGTGTAAGTGCGCATGCACACACAGACACAGACACACAAGATACAGGGAGAATCACGCGTTTATTGTTCAACCAGGGCTTCCTACCTGAAGAGCAGGCGGTGGGGTGGGGGGAGTCACAGGTGTCTGGATGTGTTGGACCAGTGGGCTTCTTTGTGGGGTGGCATCATGGGGCTATCACAGTTGCGGCTGGGACAGGAAGGAAGGTGAGGATGGACACAGAGCTGTGGCTGAGGTTGAGGATAGGGCTCTTTGGGGCTGTAGTTTCAGAGGACATTAAACATGGGCTGATGAGAAAGGGGTTGGTAAGGAGGGTGGGTTAGGGTTGAGGCGCAGAAGTGAAGCTGGGATTGGGGGCAGGGATGGGAATGAATGGGCTCGGGAATAGGGTGTTGAGAGTGGGGGAGAGAGACGCAGAGAGGAGCAGCTTTGGGCTTAGGAAGAGGGTAGGGGACAGGGTTGGAAGAGCCCTGGGGGTCGAGAATCAGGCAAGGATTGTGGTCGGGGATGGCGCTGGGCATGGGGTTGAGGCCATCAAGGAGACAGGCCTGGCAGGGCGTTCAGGGTTTTCTTCTGGCTTGGGATTCTAAGTCAAGTAACTTAGGTCAGGTTCACCAAGTGGCTCACAGGAAGTACTCCTGGGACCATGGTTTGGGGGACAGGGGAGGATGGGAACAAGATGTTTCTTGGGGTTCTTCTGACAGAGCTGAGGTCACTCCAGGCCCCAGGAAAAGCCTCCTGGGTGACTGTGATCCCAGGTACTGGACCCTCTGGGATCCTAGTACTCTGTCTCCCAGTCCTCAGCGGCCGGTGGTGTTTCCAGGGGTGGCTCCGAACCGTGAGCTTCCTTCTTCCCACCCTGGGCAGGTAGTGTTGGTGGTGAGGGCAGCGTCACTGGTGGGGTCCTGGGGCCAGCCCCAAGGCCCCCCGCCCAGCCCCTCTCTGGCTGCTCAGCTCTCCCGGGACCCCATCGATGTGGGCCCCGGCCCCAGCCTGGCCTGTGTCTGACTTCCCAGCCCCCGCGTCCCCTTGGAGGCCTCCTGACTGTGCCTGGCTGGGTGTGGCCTGCCTGGGGATAGCAGGGGCAAGAGGGCAAGGACTGTTGGAGGCTGTAGACCCCAAGTAGGGCACTATGCAGGAGGCAGGAGAGGGTGTCCAGGCGTATGGGCACGGTGACAGAGGCCACGCTCTCCGGGAGCCCCAGGTGGGTGGGGTCTGTGACGCCCAGGAGCCAGGGTGGCTGGGCTGAGACAGTCGAAGGGGTCCATGGCTCAGTCCCAGATGATGGCAGGGACAGGTTGTTCCTAGAACGACAAAAAGACACGTCAGTGGGACTCAGCATCTATTTCCTTCCTTCCTTCTTGCTGATGGGCTGTCTCTGGACCTCTGTTGAGAGTAGCCATCTCTCTCCATCCTCAGTGTCCGCCTGTGACTTCCTCACCCTCTTCTGCCTTTTTGTTTCTAATCCGTGTCTCTCTATAGAAAAACAAACAGCTCTGCCATTAACTTCAGCATCAGCCAACTCAGTTCCAATTTCTGGTCGCCTCGCTTATGGTGGTGTATCTTTGGACAAGTCGTTTTCCTATTCCAAACCTTGTTTATCGCCACAGATGGCTTTGGGTGGTAACAAAGGCACGTATGACAGGGCCGGGTCTGGTAAGCGCTAAAACAGTGGACAACTACGATTTCTCTAGCTCTCTGGGGATGCCTGGAGTCTTCAAGTTTCTTGGTTTATTCTTTAAAATGTCTGTTCGGGCCAGGTGTAACGGCTGACGCCTGTAATCCTAGCACTTTGGGAGGCCGAGGTGGGCGGGTCACCTGAAGTCAGGAGTTCGAGACCAGCCTGGCCAAGATGGTGAAACCCTGTCTCTACTCAAAATACAAAAATCGCCGGGCGCGGTGGCTCAAGCCTGTAATCCCAGCACTTTGGGAGGCCGAGGCGGGTGGATCACGAGGTCAAGAGATCGAGACCATCCTGGTCAACATGGTGAAACCCCGTCTCTACTAAAAATACAAACAATTAGCTGGGCATGGTGGCACATGCCTGTAATCCCAGCTACTCAGGAGGCTGAGGCAGGAGAATTGCCTGAACCCGGGAGGCGGAGGTTGCGATGAGCCGAGATCGCGCCATTGCACTCCAGCCTGGGTAACAAGAGCGAAACTCCGTCTCCAAAAAAAAAAAA
>NW_022437084.1:1102645-1111289 GCF_009761245.1 Sapajus apella | reverse complement strand
CCGCCTATTTCTAAATATCTCGCTCAACTCTTTCACCAAGAGCCTCTAAGATTCTGTTTCTACGAGACGGTACTTGGGCCTTTTTTGTTTTTTCTGATTCTCTACGCGAGTCTGCTCAGCGCGCCATTTCTCTCGGGTTTTCTGTCTCCTCCTCTCTCTGGGTGTCCGTCCCCCTCTCAGGAGGTCTTCGTTTGTCTCACCCTTCGGGCCCAGCCCCGTCCTTTGGCTGTTCCATCACCACTGGGGTCCTCTGAAGTCTCTTCTAGCAATTTCGCCTCCGAGATCCTTCCAGGGCCCGGGAAGGTTGGGGAGGGGCCCAGGCCCAGGCCGAGAGAGGCGGGGCTCGGCCGGGTTCGGAATGGGGCGTGGCTCGCGGAGTGCTCCGGAACCCCGAAGGAAAGAGCGCAGGCCGGAACCTGGATCTAGTTCCTCAAGACCGCCACCGCAGGCCTCCAGGCCCTCCTCAGCCCCACCTCCCTCAGACCCGAGTCCAGACCCCAGCCCCTCCTCCCTCAGACCCGAGTCCAGACCCCCAGCTCCTCCTCCCTCAGACCCAGGAGTCCAGACCCCTAGCTTCTCCTCCCTCAGACCCAGGAGTCCAGATCCCAGCCCCTCCTCCCTCAGATCCGAATCCAGATCCCAGCTCCTACCCCCTCAGACCCCAGGGTCCAGATCCCCAGCTCCTCCTCCCTCAGACCCGGGAGCCCAGGCTCCTCCAGCCCCACCTCCCTCAGACCCGAGTCCAGACCCCAGCCCCTCCTCCCTCAGACCCGAGTTCAGATCCCAGCTCCTCCTCCCTCAGACCCAGGAGTCCAGATCCAGCCCCTCCTCCCTCAGACCCAGGAGTCCAGACCCCAGCTCCTCCTCCCTCAGACCCGGGAGCCCAGGCTCCTCCAGCACCTCTTCCCTTAGACCCCGGACTCTGGGTCCCCAGTCCCCTTCCCCTCTCAGATACAGTAGTCCTGAGACCCCTGTTGCCTCCTCTCTCTCTCTCTCTCTCTCTCTCTCTCTATTCCTGCAATATCCTCAAGACACATACTTTAGGACTCAAGGGACATTTTAGGTAGGGAAATCTGGACATGTGGACACTCCCCAGGACAGAGGGCATGGTAGATGGTCTGGGAGTCTTAGCCATTCGAGGTGCCATGTCTCTAACTTGCTTTGTAACTCTAGATCCTTCTAGTCAGTATGCCTCAGTTTCTCCATCTGAGAAATGGGGCTAATAATACCATCCAGGTTATTGTGATATTATCTGTGAATTAGTAAACACAGAATCTGGACAATTAGTCTCAACAAATGAGACTTATTGTTACTGCTGGTAGTTGTGACAGTATTTTGCTGAGAAGCTATAATTCTTACATGCATTCATTTAAGAAATAGTTATTCAATGCCTGCTATGCTCAGGGCTCCAGGCTGCCCGCTGGGGACAGAATAGATATGGTCCCTACTCTCAGGAAACTTGCATGCTTGTAAGGGAGACAGACAAGACATCTGTAGCATATATTCTGTAAGAATAAGTACCTGAAGATGTCAAATTAGGGCAAGGGGGTACAGAGGCACCGAGGCAGGGAGATACAGTAGATAAGGTGGTTAGGGGCGGGACCCGGTGGCTCATGCCTGTAATCCCAGCATTCTGGGAGGCCGAAGTGGGTGGATCACTTGAGGTCAGGAGTTTGAGACCAGCCTGGCCAACATGGTGAAACCCCATCTGTACTAAAAATACAAAACTTAGCTGGGTGTGGTGGCACATGCCTGTAATCCCAGCTACTCTGGATGTTGAGGCAGGAGAATCACTTGAACCCAGGAGGCGGAGGTTGCAGTGAGCTCAGATTGCGCCACTGCACTCCAGCCTGGGCAAGAGAGCGATGCCCCATCTAAAAAATAATAATAAAATAAATAAAAATACAAAAATTAGCCGGGCATGGTGGCGAGTGCCTGTAGTCCCAGCTACTTGGGAGACTGAGGCAGGAGAATCACTTGAGCCTGGGAAGCAGAGGTTGTAGTGAGCCAGCTCCCTACCAATGCATCTCCACCCTGGGTCACAAAGCAAAGCTTCCCCTTAAAAAAAAAAAAAAAAAAAGTAGATTAGGTGGTTAGGAAAGGCTGTTATGGGAAGACTGGATATTCCTGGGGAGGGAACAGCTTCTGAAAGTAGAACAAGCATAGTAATTCAGGGACTGGAAAAAATCAGCTAAGTGGAGAGGGATAGGTCTTTACATTTTTAAATAAATGCTTTATTTTGCAATACTTCTTTTGTGTATTTTTTTGAGACAGGGTCTCCCTCTGTCACCCAGGCAGATTGGAGTACAGTGGCGTGATCATGGTTCACTGCAGCCTCAACCTCCCAGGCCCAAACCATCCTCCTGCCTCAGCCTCCTGAGTAGCTGGGACCACAGGCGCACACCACCACATGGGATGCCTTATTTAGGCTGGTCTCAAACTCCTGGGTTCAAAACATCCTCCTGCTTTGGCCTCCCAAAGTGCCAAGGGATTACAGGCATGAGCCACCATGCTTGGCCCGGAATACTTTTATATTTACAGAAAAGTTACAAAGATAATACAGAGAGTTCCCATCTACTCCTGACTCAGCTTCCCCTAATGCTGCCATCTTACATTGTCGTGGTACATTACAACTAAGAAACTGACAGGCCTATTAGGCAAACTGCAGGCTTTATTTGGATTTTACCAGTTTTTACACTAATGTCCTTTTTTTCTGGTCCTGGGTCCAATCTGGACTACCACACTGGATTTAGTCATCCTCTCTCCTTAGACTCCTCTAATCTGCAGCCCTCTCTAAGTCCTTCCTGGTTTTTCACAACCTTGAGTGTTGGGGAATGTAAGTTATTTTGTAAAATGGAGGGGTTTTTCTTTTTTTTTTTTTTTTGAGACGGGGTTTTCCTCTGTCACCTAGGCTAGAGTGCAGTGGCACTATCTCAGCTAGCTCACTGTAACCTCCATCTCCCCGGTTCAAGTGATTCTTCTGCCTCAGCTCCCTTAGTAGCTGGGATTACAGAAGCCAACCCCCCACCACGTCCAGCTAATTTTTGTATTTTTGGTAAAGACGGGCTTTCACAATGTTGACCAGACTGGAGGTCTATTTAATTTAATTTAATTAATTAATTTATTTATTTATTTTTGAGACGGAGTTTCGCTCGTTAACCAGGCTGGAGTGCAATGGCGCGATCTCGGCTCACCGCAACCTCCGCCTCCTGGGTTCAGGCAATTCTCCTGCCTCAGCCTCCTGAGTAGCTGGGATTACAGGCACGCGCCACCATGCCCAGCTAATTTTTTGTATTTTTAGTAGAGACGGGGTTTCACTATGTTGACCAGGATGGTCTCGATCTCTTGACCTCGTGATCCACCCGCCTCGGCCTCCCAAAGTGCTGGGATTACAGGCTTGAGCCACCGCGCCCGGCCTGGAGGTCTATTTTAATGAATAATCTGAACTCATTTAACCCGCATTTAAAAGAATTTATTTATTTATTTTAATAGAAGTCTGTCAGTGTTGACCAGGTTGTTCTAAAACTCCTGACCTCAAGCAATCTTCCCATCTCGGCCTTCCGAAGTGCTAGGATTACAGGCTATTTTTAAATTTTTATTTATTTATTTAGAGACGGTCTCGTTCTGTCGCCAAAGCTGGAGTGCAGTAGCAATTTCAGTTCAGTGCAACCTCCGCCTCCCTGGCTTAAGTGATTCTCCTGCCTCAGCCTCCCAAGCAGCTGGGATTACAGGCGCGCACCACCACGTCCAGCTCATTTTTGTATTTTTAGTACAGATGGGGTTTCCCCATGTTGGCCAGGCTGGTCTCGAACTCCTGGCCTCAAGTGATCCTGCTGCCTTGAGTGCTGGGATTACAAGGGTGGGCCACCGTGCCTGGCCCACAACATTGCATTTTGAGGAGGAGAAATCCCTAGCACCAGGGCTACCCTATGCTGGACGATGTTGCTGGCACCGTCTGGTTGGAATAGAATTTTTGCCGAGAGAGCTGGCTTATTTTTCTTTCCTGGAGACGGATGAGAACCCGGATTTCCAGATTTCAAGTCTGGGTCTATCCATCCGGTTACTTTAGATCCCAGAGACAGATGGCGCTCACTGCTCAAGTCCAGGGTCATGGGATTGTTCTAGCTTGTTCTTTTATTGCGTCACCTATTACTGAGATCAGGGTCTGACTTCAAGGGTCTGACCTCTTTGCTTACCACGTATTTCCCCCTTTAATGCTCTTTCTGCCCGGGCCCCGACCCCGGTGCCCTCGCAGGGCTAGAAGAAAGGAGGCGGGACCTTATGTCGCTACAGAAATGCCCTTTCCTCAGCTTCCAAAATTGACAGGTTAGTTCTGAAAACTGACCAATCAACTTCTGCGTAAGGTGGTGGGAGCGAGACTTCCGCTTTGTAGGGAACCCGGAGGCGATTGGTTAGAGTCCTGCCCACTTCGTGTTCCGCGACGCGAGCCACTATCCTCGGCTCTGATTGGCCAGAGAGCTCGCGTCGCTGTTGAATCCCCACCCTGCGGACTCCGCCAGCCTCGCTCTCTCCCTCTGGTGTGCAAGCGCCTTTCCGCGCCTTCTTCAGGCGTTTTTGCTGAGGCTTTTGTCTGCCCTTGTTCCGGGTGGTCACGGCAGCGTCCGGGAGACCCGGCTCAAGCCTGGAGATGCAGAGCGGAGCTTGGATGGAGAGAGGACCCTGTGTTATTGAGGGGAGAATCCCTCTCGGCATCTCCTTGGCCCAATGGGGAGTCCCATTGACCCATCCACCGCTTAGAACCAGCCCTTTCCTTTCACTCCCCACCCCCCATCCCTACTGATTTTTAGACCCTCAGAGTTCCAAGATTCGACCTTATGCAGGGGCTCACAGATTTCTTTAATTCCCCCTCCTCCCCTGTCCCCCTTCTTCCTTGGAGATCCTGGGGTTCCTGCTCTTTCCCATTTATTCAACCCCTTACACTTGGGGACCCTTCCAAGGGCAAGGTGGGCGCCTCCCACTGCCTCCCCTAACCTCGTGACCTCTCCTCTTTTAGGTCTAGGAGGTCATCTTTGCTCCCTTCTCTAAAACCTCCCCACATTTAGATGCGCTCACCTAGCTTCTCCCCTCTCAGCCCCGTCGAGGCATCAAGGTTTGGGGGTCACCTTTGTTTGTTTTTTGAGGAGACTGACTCTCGTTCTTTCGCCCAGGCTGGAGTGCGATGGTGTAATCTCTGCCTCTTGGGTTCAAGTGATTCTCCTGCCTCAGCCTCCCGAGTAGCTGGGATTACAGGCGCCCGCCACCAGGACTGGCTAATTTTTGTATTTTTAGTAGAGATGGGGTTTCACCATGTTGGCCAGGCTGGTCTCGAACTCCTGAACTCAAGTGATCCCCCCACCTGGGCCTCCCAAAGTGCTGGGATAGGAGGCGTGAGCAACCGCGCCCGGCCTAAGCCTTAGTTCTTCATTGTAATGAGAGGAAGTACAAGAAAGTACAGATCATGGGCGAGGAGTCCAACTGACATGCTTCAGTGATGTGACATACTGACTCTGCCCCTGAAAAGCTGTCACCTTGGGTAATTTGCTTAGCCCCTCTGAGCTTCAGTTTCACTCGGGGCTGGCTGATAACACTCAGAGTTGCTATGACATTCGAACATGGTCATGTATATAAAGTGCTCAGCATGGAGCTTGTTCTCATTAAACCCCATGGCACGTGGGCATCTCTGCTTTTAATGTACATATGTGTACACAGTCCAAGTGATAGAACATCAGGATTAGCGGGAGCTGGGAGGGTGGAGGAGGCAGCACCACCTGATATTTAGGTGGAAGAATGGCTGGGATTTGCCAACATGTGGAATGAGGGACAAGTCAAAGTTGTCCCTAAGATTTCGAGTTTGGTCAATGGTGGCATGGTAAGCTAAGATCAAGGATATAAGGGCAAGAAGTGCTTTCAGGCTGGGAGCATTTAGGAGAGCATGGGAGGATAATGCATGTGTTTCGGACATGTTAAGGTGCTTATAGGGTATCCACACAGAGAGGTCTGGGAAACAAGGAATACATGTGGGCTGGGTGTGGTGGCTCACATCTGTCATCCTTGTCTTCTCGGTAGCTGAGGCAGGAGAACTGCTTGAGGCCAGGAATTTGAGATCAGCATGGGCAACAATGTAAGACCCCATTTCTACAAAAAATTTAAGGCCAGGTGTGGTTGCTCATGCCTGCAAAATCCTGGCACTTTGGGAGGCTGAGCTGGGCGGATCACAAGGTCAGGAGTTTAAGACCAGCCTGGCCAACATGGTGAAACCCCATCTCTACTAAAAAAACACAAAAACTAGTCAGATGTGGTTGCACATACCTGTAATCCCAGCTACTCGGGAGGCTGAGGCAGGAGAATCTCTTGAATCCCGGAAGCAGAGGTTTCAGTGAGCCGAGATTGTGCCACTGCACTCCAGCCTGGGCAACAGAGCAGGACTCTGTCTCAAAAAAAAAAGAAGAAGAAATTAATGTGGTGCTTTTCTGGAGCTGGAGGCTATTGATGTAGGTGTGGGAATTACTACTTGGGAGAGTTCATCTCTGCCTGTTCCAAAATCCATTGTGAGCACTGCCAGTGCTTTCTTCAGCTCTCATGAGATTGGGGCAGGATCTTCATGTTAGGCTGTCTTAGTCAATTTATATTGCTATAACAGAATACCACAAACTGGATAATATTTAATAAAAAAATTGGCTAGGTGCGGTGGCTCACACCTTTAATCCCAGAACTTTGGGAGGCCGAGGTAGATGGATCACCTGAGGTTGAGAATTCAAGACCAGCCTCACCAACATGGAGAAACCCCGTCTCTACTAAAAAGTACAAAATTAGCCAGGTGTGGTGGCACATGCCTATAATAGCAGCTACTTGGGAGGCTGAGGTAAGAGAATCACTTGAACCAGGGAGGCGGAGGTTGTGGTGAGCAGAGATCACGCCATTGCACTTCAGGCTGGGCAACAAGAGCAAAACTCCATCTCAAAATAAATAAATAAATAAAATAAAAATTAAGTAAAAAAAATTATTTCTAATGGTTCTGGAAGCTGCAAAGTCCAAGATCAAGGCACCAGCAGATTATCTGGTGAGGGCCTGATCTCTGCTTCCAAGATGTGGCTCTCTTACATGGAAGGTGGAAGGGCAAAAAAGGGGCAACATTGTGTGAAGCCTGTTTTATAGTCTTTAATCCCATGGATGAGGGAGGAGCCCTCATGACCTAATCACGTCCTAAAGGCCCTGTCTCTTCATACTATTTGCATTGGGGATTAAATTTCAACATGAATTTTGGAGGGACATAAACATTCAAACCATGGCAGAAACTCTTTGCAGAGCCCTTTTGCTGCTGAAACTTGCAGGTGGGGGTATGACTTATTTAATAAAGATGACCTTTTCTGTATAGATGATACCTAGCCGATGTTGAATAGGACATTTTCTGTTTTTTGTTTGCTTTTTTGTTTGTTTGTTTGTTTGAGATGGAGTCTTGCTCTGTGACCCAGGCTGGAGTGCAGTGGTTTGATCTTGGCTCACTGCAACACCTAGCTCCCGGGTTCAAGCGATTCCTCTGCCTCAGCCTCCCAAGTAGCTGGGATTACAGGTGCCCACCACTACACTCAGCTAATTTTTGTATTTTTAGTAGAGACAGGGTTTTGCCGTGCTAGCCAGGCTGGTCTGGAGCCCCTGACCTCAAGTGATCTGCCTGCCTTGCCTCCCAAAGTCCTAGGATTACAGGCATGAGCATACTGTGCCCCGCCCTGAATAAGAACTTTTCTGTTGGTTCTTTTTTGAGATGGAGTTTCGCTCTTGTTGCCCAGGTTAGAGTGCAATGGCACGATCTGGGCTCACAGCAACCTCCACCTCCCCGGTTCAAGCGATTCTCTTGCTTCAGCCTCCTGAGTAGCTGGGATTACAGGCATGTGCCACCACACTTAAGTTTTTGTATTTTTAGTAGAGACAGGGTTTCTCCATGCTGGTCAGGCTGGTCTCGAACTCCTGACCTTAGATGATCCGCCCACCTCGGCCTCCCAAAGTGCTGGGATTACAGGCATGAGCCACTGCGCCTGGACTCCTTTTCTTTTTCTTTTTTAGAGACAGGGTCTTGCTATGTTGCCCAGGCTGGAGTGCAGTAGCTATTCACAGGCACAATCCAAACTCCCGTGCTGGCCTCCTTTTCTTTTCTTTCTTTCTTTTTTTTGAAAGAGTCTTGCTCTATCGTCCAGGCTGGAGTGCAATGGTGCAGTCCTGGCTACTGCAACCTCTGCCTCCAAGGTTCAAGCATTTATACTGCCTCAGCCTCCCAAGGAGCTGGCATTACAGGCGCGGGCCACCACACCTGGCTAACTTGTATTTTTTTAGTTGAGATGAGGGTTTCATCATGTTGGCCAGGCTGGTCTTAAACGCCTGACCTCAGGTGATCCGCACACCTCGGCCTCCCAAAATGCTGGAATTACTGGTGTGAGCCACCACAGAATGCTCAGCATGTTGTAAGTTTGTTGTTCTTCCTTCCCTTTCCAAAGCATTCCCGCCTCCTCCATCCCAGCATGTGCTTACGCTTCTTTAGATTTGTGGGTCTGAGACCCACACGCGGTCTCCAGCTTTTCCAGTCCTCGCCCTGAAAACCTTCTTCTAGTCACAGATCTAGTCATTTTTGCCACGGCTACTCTTGAACTCT